>NW_027263002.1:0-56019 GCF_902827115.2 Pseudochaenichthys georgianus
CTTTAAAGAGTCCTCTCCTGCTGATGTTCAGGTGTATATCAGTATGTAGTGTCTCTACTTTAAAGAGTCATCTCCTGCTGATGTTCAGGTGTATATCAGTATGTAGTGTCTCTACTTTAAAGAGTCCTCTCCTGCTGATGTGCAGGTGTATATCAGTATGTAGTGTCTCTACTTTAAAGAGTCCTCTCCTTCTGATGTTCAGGTGTATATCAGTATGTAGTGTCTCTACTTTAAAGAGTCCTCTCCTGCTGATGTTCAGGTGTATATCAGTATGTAGTGTCTCTACTTTAAAGAGTCCTCTCCTGCTGATGTTCAGGTGTATATCAGTATGTAGTGTCTCTACTTTAAAGAGTCCTCTCCTGCTGATGTTCAGGTGTATATCAGTATGTAGTGTCTCTACTTTAAAGAGTCCTCTCCTGCTGATGTTCAGGTGTATATCAGTATGTAGTGTCTCTACTTTAAAGAGTCCTCTCCTGCTGATGTTCAGGTGTATATCAGTATGTAGTGTCTCTACTTTAAAGAGTCCTCTCCTGCTGATGTTCAGGTGTATATCAGTATGTAGTGTCTCTACTTTAAAGAGTCCTCTCCTGCTGATGTTCAGGTGTATATCAGTCTGTAGTGTCTCTACTTTAAAGAGTCCTCTCCTGCTGATGTTCAGGTGTATATCAGTATGTAGTGTCTCTACTTTAAAGAGTCCTCTCCTGCTGATGTTCAGGTGTATATCAGTCTGTACTAGTGTCTCTACTTCAAAGAGTCCTCTCCTGCTGATGTTCAGGTGTATATCAGTATGTAGTGTCTCTACTTTAAAGAGTCCTCTCCTGCTGATGTTCAGGTGTATATCAGTATGTAGTGTCTCTACTTTAAAGAGTCCTCTCCTGCTGATGTTCAGGTTTATATCAGTATGTAGTGTCTCTACTTTAAAGAGTCCTCTCCTGCTGATGTTCAGGTGTATATCAGTATGTAGTGTCTCCACTTTAAAGAGTCCTCTCCTGCTGATGTTCAGGTGTATATCAGTATGTAGTGTCTCCATGCTTTAATGTTTAAAAAGCTCTTTATGTTTCTCATACTGCCTGTGCTGCAGCACCTCTTTTCACCCTCTGTCTGAAACCAGAGCACACATACAGTTCATGCACAAAAACCTATATAACACACTACAAGAGAGGGAAAACCCCAAAAAGCATAATTGCGCTTCTTTAATAGAATGCCTCCATCTTAAGCTACATGGAATTGTTAGTTGCTGTACATTTGTGTCTCTCTGCCTGCCTCAGTCTTCCCGAGGTATAAGTTAAAGTTATGCTTTGTAATGTACACAATAACTCACAGTGAGGTAAACATCTGAATATAAATAAATATATTTCACACAGTCATGGGACACCAAGCAGCAGACAGGCGTGTGTACATTTTAACCTTATTTATCAACACTTCTAATTCTAAATATCTCCCCTCTCTGTTTGTGATCGATCTGTGCAGTCCTGAGTGGAGATCAGTGAGCGTGGGGGAGCAGAGCAGGCTGCAGAGAGTGAGCCGGGAGGACGGGGAGTTCTGGTGAGTGAGCTTCTGAACACACACTGCTGATTCTGACTGTCCGCCTTCTGCAAACATGAAACAAAACACCCTGACATGTGAGGCCCAACCACAAGAAGATCAACAAGGAACACAATTGGGCTTTTCCATGATGTTATATGCTGCTTATTCCCCTCTGTTTAAGAGAGTACATATAAAGTTTGTTCCAGGTTATTGTGGCACTTGCTTTGTGTTCAAACAGACCCTATGTCATTATTTACAAAACTGTTTTTATTTCACCTTTTTTCACTTAAAGATTCAACTTTCTATGAGGAACTGACCAGAAAAAGTTTCTGCTGAACCTGCATGATTTAATTTGATGTTGCCAGAATCACACTTACAAGATTGATGGGACACTTTAATAATTGACCTTTACTCTCCCAGGGTTTTGACAGTCTGGATAGCTCAGTGTGCAGACCCTGTTCCCCATACATACATTTGATGACTATAGCAAAGTAACTTAGTAATGTGAACTCTTTAAGTTACTACGACATTTCAGTAATTGAGCCTGGATAGCTAGAGCATCAGACTTTTAATCTGAGGGTCCAGGGTTCAAGTCCCTGTTCAGGCGAGACACGTTTTAAATTACTAGATGTAGATAGTATCAACAGCAGAGGGATTAAGCTACTAACATGTAGTTTACACTATCATTCATAACTAAAAATATATAGACCAATGCGCTACTATTCTGAGGGTACAGCCAGGGTTCAAGTCCCTGCTCAGGTGAGATGAGTTTAACATTTCTAACTGGGGTTGAACTTCAGTTATATTGTAGGTGAACTACACTACTGTTGTCCAAGTAGATATAATAAAAATGAAGAATTAGTTTAACAAATATAACTTTTCTGGTTTATTTATATTCTGTATGTCTGGAGGGGTGTGTCCTTCAAGTTTTAAAAGATCGAACCACATATTCGTACGGTGGCCCTGAGAGCTTAATGGTGAAATGAATGAATGAAATTAAGCATTAACCTTTTACTTATCATAAGCCTACCAATTCAAATAATAATAATCTGTGAAACTGGCTGTGGAATTAAACTGTCAAAGTGAAACTTATTTACCGTTAACCATTGAATTATTCAACCCTTATTGTTACTTAGTGACTGTTGAAAAAGTATCTACGTTCAGCTGATGTTGGCCTGTTTCAAAGTTAAATGTGTGTATTTCATCAGGTTAAGTGACTAAGCAGGCTAATTATAAGCAAAACAGCATACCCCAGACCATAGCGACAACACGTTATGGTCAGGGGCGGCCCAGGCAGGGCCGCCCCTGACCAATTTGGGGCCCCAAGCGACATTGTGAGATGAGGCCCCCCCCCCCCCCAACCGACAGGAGTGAAACATCTTTTTTTAGAAACAAAGTAGGTTACTTTGCAAATATAATTCCTGTTTATTATTATTATCAACACAGTTACTTTTTTATACAGTGAGGTAAATGGTAAATGTGCATGTATGTCGTTCAGTATGCGTTTACAGGTGAATACGTCTGCCAAATACTAGCCTCAAAAAGATTAGAATATGATTAATGAAAATAAACTACTTCTACGTATAATAATAATCAATTCAATAATATAAATACTATATTATTTTCTTATAATATAGTCAAGACAAAACATGCTTACGGACTGAAACTGTCATTTCACCGACATCTCTTCACCTGCACTAGATTCATTGCAACGGTGTCGGGTTACAGACGTGCTCCCCTTGTCACCTCTCACTCTCGCACAGCAGCGGAGGCCCTCTGGGCGGGGCCCCATGCAGCCTGCGTGATTGGCCTGTAGGGAGGGGCGGCCCTGGTCCCAGGCATGTGCATCACCTGTAAAAGATTTTCTGTTGTGGTGTGAGCTTCTCGCTGCAGTTTCTGTATTCTGTGTTTTTTCTCTCTCTTTCTTCAACGTATTGAGATTTCATGGCCACCATATATTTTAGCTGGATCTTTCTCCTGTCCCTCAGGATGTTGGTGTCAGACTTCCAGCAGAACTTTGAGATGCTGGAGGTGTGTCACCTGACTGAACCTATAGATGAACGGGGGTCCAGCGTGCCGTGGTGCAGCATAATGCATCATGGGAACTGGGTGCCTTACATCTCAGCAGGAGGCTCTGCTCTAGAAGGTAAGACATGTGGTGATCGATGATGCAACGTGTTTGGGTTTGTTCTGGGTGTTTGTACCAAAGAATAATGTCCAATCGAAATAATAAATAACACATTCTTAATAACATCAAGGTAACAGTAAATATCATGTAACAGTTCTGTAAATTCAATTGGGAAATGATTTTAAATACTTGCATCACAATTGCATGGGGGCCCTAAAGTTCAAAATATAAATTTCGTAAAATGTAAAAATATAAAAAAAAACTCAAATGTATATTTTAGACTACCAAAGATTAAAAAGACTTGAATATCTGACCAAATGAGTGACAAAGCTGGTGATGGTCACCAAACTCACGCAAACAAACATGACATCCCAAAGGTAGAGGTACTGCCAGATCTCCTCTGTCAGACACATGTCTCTAACCCAAATAGTTAATCCATCATATCAGCTGACTCGTATGTTTAAATATGGAATTTTGACAACAACAAAAAAATAACCCCACCACATTTACATATTACAGAAATAAGGTTCTATTTCGTCCCTACTGACCGCCAGAGGCGGTGCTTTAGCACTGGATATGTCCATCGCGCGCATGCGCAGCTCGAGTACCAATAACAACAAAGTCACCTGTGACCCACGTGACACCGGCTATATCAGCCGGTATTGTCAGAGGATCTGTTCCTTTTCATCTTCTCGCTGCGCGAGGGTACCGTGGCTACGTTTTCGTAGCCTACAGCGTTCAGGCTTGAACGTTTGATCGGAGGGATTTCTCTGCAAACAGCTGGCCGCGTGAAGCTTCGCGACTGACAGTCGGAGCTACGGGTCGTTAGACGCGTCCTCCAGGAGCTGCGCCGGCTGTGCAGAGCCTCGACAGACAGGTTTGTGTCAGCTTGTTGCTAGTGATGGCTGTGTTTCCACACCCGCTCCCAGCCAAGTTGTCCTGATTACCGTCTTATTGTTTGTGGCTTAGACTTTCTGGTGACGACAGTGTTTCCGCTTCCTCTCCCATAAAGTTGCCCTTATGCTCTTTTGAATGTTCTGCTTGTGGCGTTGTGCCCGAGCTATCATTAGCATTTGAGTCCCAGCTTTGGCTGCGTCCCTCATTCGATTTAGTATGGAAAGCCAAGAGTGTCATACTTTAAACCCGTTTTTCGTTTAGATGCAGAAAGTAAGGTAAGTACTTTCTGTTTTCTAGAAGCTATTATCTGGTCTTAACATTTGTGTTCTGACTTGGTCGCTTGTTTGTTAGCAGCAGCCGCTTGGCTAACACCTTGCTGTTGAGCTTAACTATTAACTCAGGGCAGTGCTCCCGCTCCCTGTAGCATAGGGTTTGATTGCAGTAGCGCTAGTTCGTTGTATTACTGCTCCTAGTACTAGACTCCTAGCACTAGGATGATATGCAGAGAACATCTTCACGGCGGGTGCTGTGTGCTCGGCATGTGCGGTTACTACTGTAACCAGACACGGTTCTATGCGGGCTGTTCTCTTTCTTAGAAGCTAATTATCTGGTCTTAACATTGTGTTCTGACTTGGTTGCTTGATTGTTAGCAGCAGCCGCTTGGCTAATACCTTGCATGTACGGTTAAGCTTCATTATTTAACTCAGCCGGTGAGGGCAGTGCTCTCGCTGCTGCTCCCGGTAAACGCATGGTATGGTTGCAGTAGCGCTATATCGTGGTATTTACTGCTCCTAGTACTAGACTCCTAGCACTAGGACGATATGCAGAGAACAATCTTCACTGTGTGCCGTGTGCTCTGCATGTATGGCCATTAAGGAGGATTTCATCCTCCCAATATTATATTGTCTAGTGGGCAGCCGTTGGCTGACACTTTTAGGCACCGGCCACAGTTACTATTGTAACTAAGGTTCTAAGCCGTAAGTACTGGCCATGATTACTACTTTAACTACGGTTCCAAGCTGTGTAAGTACTGGCCATAGTTAATACTGTAACTACGGGGTTAAGCCGTAAGTACTGGCCATAGTTACTACTGTAACTACGGTTCCAAGCCGTGCACGTACTGGCCATAGGCAATACCGTAACTACGGCTCTATGCCGTGTAATGGCCATAGTTACTACTGTAACTACGGTTCTAAACCATGTAAGTTCTGGCCATAGTTACTACTGTAACTACGGTTCCAAGCCGTGCAAGTACTGGCCAGAGTTACTACTGTAACTACGGCTCTATGCTGTGTAAGTATCCAAGCCGTGCAAGTACTGGCCAGAGTTACTACTGTAACTGCGGCTCTATGCTGTGTAAGTATCCAAGCCGTGCAAGTACTGGCCAGAGTTACGACTGTAACGACGGTGCTAAGCCGTGTAAGTACTGGCCATAGTTACTACTGTAACTACGGTTAGATGCCGTGTGAGCCCTGGCCATGGTTACTGCTGTAACTACGGCTCTGTGCTATTCTATTCTTTAGAAGCTAGTTATCTGGTCTTAAACATGTGTGTTATTTGACTTGATCTCGCTTGATCGTTAGCAGCAGCCGCTCGGCTAACGTCTTGCGTATACTGTTAGCTTCTTTATTTTACCCAGCTAGGTGAAGGCAGTGCTCTCGCTCCCGCTCCCTCTACCGGTAATGCGGATGTAGCTACATCCCTTTTTCTGTTCGGCGAGTAGTAGCACCGCTCTACTCTTCCCGTTCAGCAGGTAGCCGGTGAAGGCTGTGTTCCCGCTCCCGGTTACACTACATCTGGCGTTCGACTCTAACTTAACCAGTGAAGGCAGTTCTCGCCCCCACTCCTGGTAGACGCCAAACGGCCTCGTTTTTCCGTTAAGCAGGTAGCCGGTGAAGGCTGTGTTCCCGCACCCGCTCCCGGTTACACTGCATCTGGCATTCGTCTCTAACTCAACCAGTGAAGGCAGTTCTCGCCCCCGCAGTTCTCGCCAAACCGCCTTGTTTTTTCTGTTAAGCAGGTAGCTGGTGAAGGCTGTGTTCCCGCACCCGCTCCCGGTTACGCTGCATCTGGCATTCGTCTCTAACTCGACCAGTGAAGGCAGTGTTCTCGCCCCCGCTCCTGGTAGACGCGGAACTGCCTTGTTTCTTCGTTAAGCAGGTAGCTGGTGAAGGCTGTGTTCCCGCACCCGCTCCCGGTTACACTGCATCTGGCATTCGTCTCTAACTCAACCAGTGAAGGCAGTTCTCGCCCCCGCTCCTGGTAGACGCCAAACTGCCTGGTTTTTCTGTTAAGCAGGTAGCTGGTGAAGGCTGTGTTCCCGCACCCGCTCCCGGTTACACTGCATCTGGCATTCGTCTCTAACTCAATCAGTGAAGGCAGTTCTTGCCCCCGCTCCTGGTAGACGCCAAACTGCCTTGTTTTTCTGTTAAGCAGGTAGCTGGTGAAGGCTGTGTTCCCGCACCCGCTCCCGGTTACGCTGCATCTGGCATTCGTCTCTAACTCAACCAGTGAAGGCAGTGTTCTCGCCCCCGCTCCTGGTAGACGCTAAACTGCCTTGTTTATTCTGTTAAGCAGGTAGCTGGTGAAGGCTGCGTTCCCGCACCCGCTCCCGGTTACGCTGCATCTGGCATTCGTCTTAATTTAACCAGTGAAGGCAGTGTTCTCGCCCCCGCTCCTGGTAGACGCTAAACTGCCTGGTTCCGTTAAGCAGGTAGCTGGTGAAGGCTGTGTTCCCGCACCCGCTCCCGGTTATGCTGCATCTGGCACTCGCCTCTAGCTCAGCCAGTGAAGGCAGTGTTTTCGCCCCCGCTCTTGGTAAACTGCCTTATTTAATAATCCAGCTAGGTGAAGGCAGTGATCCCGCTCCCGCACCCTCTGCCGTAACATGGGTGTAATTACATCCCTCTTTCTGTTCGGCGAGTAGCAGCAACGCTCTACTCTTTCCATTAAGCAGGTAGCTGGTGAAGGCGTGTTCCCGCACCCGCTCCCGGCTACGCTGCATCTGGCTACCTACAGAATGGTTCATTCATGTAGCGCCTGTAGGGTTTCTCTTGAGCCCGAGGACGGCCACGACCGCTGCCCCTCCTGCCTCGGCCGCTTCTGGCGGTCAGCGGGGACGAAATTCGAGCATCTGAGGGAGGTTCTCACGGTAAACGCCTGCATGAGCTGTAGCTGCATGCCTCGGGTGCTCAGAGTGGCTCGAATCACTGAGGTGGAACGTCTGGCAGCAGCCAACAGACACCTCTCCTTGTCACGTACTCCTCCAGATCAATTCGGCCGTTCCCGGCGACTTGAGGGAGCGATGGCTTTGTGTGCTCCCCCCAATAGAAGGACTAGAGATAGGCTGTCCTCTAAAGTGGATCGGCTAGCTGCCGATAGGGGCATGATGAAGTCGCCTCTTGGCCCTTCAGCCTGGGCCCAGTGTAGGGGCAGCCAGTGAAGGCAGTGTTTTCGCCCCCGCTCTTGGTAAACTGCCTTATTTAATAATCCAGCTAGGTGAAGGCAGTGATCCCGCTCCCGCTCCCTCTGCCGTAACATGGGTGTAATTACATCCCTCTTTCTGTTTGGCGAGTAGCAGCAACGCTCTACTCTTTCCATTAAGCAGGTAGCTGGTGAAGGCGTGTTCCCGCACCCGCTCCCGGCTACGCTGCATCTGGCTACCTACAGAATGGTTCATTCATGTAGCGCCTGTAGGGTTTCTCTTGAGCCCGAGGACGGCCACGACCGCTGCCCCTCCTGCCTCGGCCGCTTCTGGCGGTCAGCGGGGATGAAATTCGAGCATCTGAGGGAGGTTCTCACGGTAAACGCCTGCATGAGCTGTAGCTGCATGCCTCGGGTGCTCAGAGTGGCTCGAATCACTGAGGTGGAACGTCTGGCAGCAGCCAACAGACACCTCTCCTTGTCACGTACTCCTCCAGATCAATTCGGCCGTTCCCGGCGACTTGAGGGAGCGATGGCTTTGTGTGCTCCCCCCAATAGAAGGACTAGAGATAGGCTGTCCTCTAAAGTGGATCGGCTAGCTGCCGATAGGGGCATGATGAAGTCGCCTCTTGGCCCTTCAGCCTGGGCCCAGTGTAGGGGCAGCCAGTGAAGGCAGTGTTTTCGCCCCCGCTCTTGGTAAACTGCCTTATTTAATAATCCAGCTAGGTGAAGGCAGTGATCCCGCTCCCGCTCCCTCTGCCGTAACATGGGTGTAATTACATCCCTCTTTCTGTTTGGCGAGTAGCAGCAACGCTCTACTCTTTCCATTAAGCAGGTAGCTGGTGAAGGCGTGTTCCCGCACCCGCTCCCGGCTACGCTGCATCTGGCTACCTACAGAATGGTTCATTCATGTAGCGCCTGTAGGGTTTCTCTTGAGCCCGAGGACGGCCACGACCGCTGCCCCTCCTGCCTCGGCCGCTTCTGGCGGTCAGCGGGGATGAAATTCGAGCATCTGAGGGAGGTTCTCACGGTAAACGCCTGCATGAGCTGTAGCTGCATGCCTCGGGTGCTCAGAGTGGCTCGAATCACTGAGGTGGAACGTCTGGCAGCAGCCAACAGACACCTCTCCTTGTCACGTACTCCTCCAGATCAATTCGGCCGTTCCCGGCGACTTGAGGGAGCGATGGCTTTGTGTGCTCCCCCCAATAGAAGGACTAGAGATAGGCTGTCCTCTAAAGTGGATCGGCTAGCTGTACCAGTCGAGCCAGGGGAGCTGTTTAGAACAGCTGCCCTCGGAGGCACTGGAGTGTGCCGCCCAAGCTAGGCAGACCAGGCAGCAGCACTCGGGTCCTCGCAGACCTGTGCCCACTCCCAGCAGGCCCAGGGGCCGCTCTAGCAGCCGCACTCAGCCGCTGGATTACAGGGGTGGTCTGCAGAGGTCTTAGCGACCCACTCAACCGCCTCCCAATGACTTTCGTGCCCCATGTCGCCCGCCTTCCAGGCGGCCTCGTGCAGCTCAGTTTCTGGGCAGTCTGTACTTCCGTCCCTTGGGTGGTTTTCACCTTAACCCAGGGGTACGGACCGCAGCTCCGGCCCCTAGCCTTCGGCTGGGTCTAATTGACAGTCGTCAGCGATCCGGCAGGGGCCCTACCTCTGGGCCAAGAGTTGTCCGTCCTTTTGTCCAAGGACGCAATCAACCCAGTAAGACCCTCTGCTTAGCCAGGGGGTTCTACTCGGCATACTTTCTCGTGAGCAAGAAAGTCGGCGGATTTCGCCCGATCTTGGACCTCAGAGGAATCAACAGATTCCTGAAGGTGCTGCCATTCTATATGCTGACTACTGCATACGCACAGGTGGAGTGGTTCCCAACCGAGGGATGCCTACTTCCACGTGGGCCGGGCAAGAGGGTGCCTTATATTCAGTTCCTCCGGCCCTTGGGCAGACTGGCAGCTGCCTCGGCCGCTGGGCCCTTAGGCCCGCTGTCGTTGTGCCCCATGCAGATGTGGCTGAACAGCCTTCACTTGGACGCCAAGTGGCACAGGCACAGTGAAGTCAGGGTGTCGCAGCATTGCTCCACTCTCCGTCACGCTGGAGGGGCAGGGCCTATCTCTGGTAGGCGTGCCCATGGGCGCCATCCCATCCCGCCAG
Source organism: Pseudochaenichthys georgianus (assembly GCF_902827115.2). Lineage (NCBI taxonomy): Eukaryota > Metazoa > Chordata > Actinopteri > Perciformes > Channichthyidae > Pseudochaenichthys > Pseudochaenichthys georgianus. Next base: position 10,124 of record NW_027263002.1, read on the forward strand.
GAAACCATCACCATAGGTGCATGTCTCTCAGGGTGGGGTGCAGTGCGGCAGGGCAGGACCGTTCAGGGTCAGTGGTCTGCCCAGCAGAGTGCGCGCCAGGTCAACGTGCTAGAGCTTCGGGCCGTGCAGCTTGCACTCACGCACTTTCTACCCCAACTGGGGGGCAAGAATGTGCGTGTTCCTTGGGGACAGCATGTACATTGTTGCTTAGACAACAGTCCCTTCTAGATAGTGGACGTTCTCACTCCACTCTGAATTTATGTGGCTGCGATTCTGCCCGACATGTTCGGGTCGACGGCGCCACGGCGGGGTGCCACAGGTCGGTGCCACAGGTCGGTGTCCCTCTTTATGAGAGGGGCTTTACGGCAGCGTCCCCCTTGCACCCCGAGGGCTCCAGCTTGGGACCTGCCCTTGCTGCCGGATGCCCTATCACCTCCTCCCTTCGAGCCCCTGGCCCAGGTGGGGCTTAGGCGGCTGCCCACAAAGGCAGCATTTCTGCTTGCCATAGCCTCAGGGAAGTGAGTCGGGGAGTTGCATGTCCTCTCCATAAACAATACATGCCCGAGGTGGGACTCTCATGCGTTGCCCTTTGGGCAAATGTGGCATTCCTGCCCGGGGTCCTTCCACAAACTCACTTCAATCAGCCTGCCCAGCTGGCACGCTTTGACATTCAGGAGTACGGCACATCGAAGTTGCTGTGCCCGGGGGGTGCCCAAAGGGCGTATATCAAGGCTACTGCCTGTATACGGCCGGAGGAGCAACTCTTGAGTTTGCCCTGGCGGCACTAAAGGAGGTTAGGCCCTCTAACCAGTGGCTTCCCCACTAGGTTGTCGATACCATCTCACAGGCTTACGGGGCCAGTGGCTGCCCCCTGCCACCAGGCTGAGATGCCACTCTACAAGGAGCATCTCAACATATTGGGCTGCCCTGAGAGGGGTGCCCCTGGAGACCATCTGCGCCGCGGCGTCGCGGGCGTCTTCTGGCACATTCTCCAGTTGTCATCAGGTCAATGTCGCCACTCCCCATTCTTTGGGCGTGGTCCTTTTGCCGAGCTCCGCTGCTTCCAGTGGTGAGCAAGGGCTTGGATTCTTCATGACATTGTTGGTATAGGTCATCCAGTGCTAAAGCACCGCCTCTGGCGGTCAGTAGGGACGAAATAGAACGATAGTTACGGCTGTAACTACGGTTCTATGAGTCCCGGATGACCGCCAGAGTTCCCTGTCACTCAGAATTCTTGTGTGCTCGCGAGAAGATTCGGGGAACAGATCCTCTGACAATACCGGCTGATATAGCCGGTGTCACGTGGGTCACAGGTGACTTTGTTGTTATTGGTACTCGAGCTGCGCATGCGCGCGATGGACATATCCAGTGCTAAAGCACCGCCTCTGGCGGTCATCCGGGACTCATAGAACGGTAGTTACAGCCGTAACTATCGTTTTAGCTCAGGTAATTGTGCCAATTGTTTTTTGTTCAAACAGACTTCCGGGCATTATGTACGTATCCGTTTAATTTAAAAAGTTTATTTGTCTTCTATCTCACCTTTAGTTTACATTGGAGATTCAACTTACAATGAGGAACAGACCAGAAAAAGTAACGTTACACAGTGTCTTCTTGTTACTGCAATATACAGTAGAGGTGATCAGGGCCTGGATAGCTCAGTCGGTAGAGCATCAGACTTTTAATCTGAGGGTCCAGGGTTCAAGTCCCTGTTCAGGTGAGACAAGTTTTAAAAACTACAAGCAGTCAGCAACAACATGAAAAAGTATCTACTAGCTAAAATTGAGGTCTAGGTGCACAGTATGAACTTCTATGGGCATAGATTTGTCTCATCATTATTTGTGTGAACATAAAAATAATGTAAATATGTGATTTGCAAATGTAAAACGGATCTGAAAATACGCTAAATATTTTCACAAATAAAAAAAAGATCTGTGAATATCTCTTTAACATTGACAACTTTCGATCAGGCATTTGTGAATCCATTTTGTATTTGTCAACCTAAAATACGCTTGTGGATCTCAAATCTCTGCTCGTGGATCTCAAATCTCTGCTCGTGGATCTCAAATCTCTGCTTGTAGATCGTCTTTTTACACACACAGAGTTTTGAGACCAACTTTCCGCTGGTCTCGGCTAAAACCACGTGATGGCCCGCTGATGACGACATTTCCGCATGATAAACCGTTTGTTTAATGCACTGTTTTGTATTAGTATGAACAGCGGAACGTTAGATGCATTCTTTATCACCATCACCATCATGTTATAGTGATACATTTTTTTTTATATTCTTTTTTTGTTACATTTTTCATTAGTTTTACCAAAGAAAACGTGATTTAATTGTATTTAAAATAACATTTCCAAAGAAATAAATCCTTCGAATCTGCCTGTTCAGTTTGTTAGAATGTGAAGGCTTAAATGCCGTCTCTGCGAGTTATGTGAAGACGGGAGAGCTTGTTGGTCCCTCTGTGAATATACAGAGGGACCAACAAGCTATAGTAACTCAATGAGAGAGTAATGTCAAATGACAATTGACCAATCATACCTTCCCTCTAAATGTGTGGTCTTTATTTTCGCGGACTTTATGAAGTCAATGGAGAGAGAAAGATTATCTTTCGATCCCGTTTGAATTGTGCCACGAATTACACACATGATGTTTGTCAATTTAAAACATAATTTTGCCAGTCAAAAAAAATAAATGTTGTCGTAAAACTGTGAAGCAACACATTTGTTTGTGTGAAACGCTCAATGAACTACATCTCTGGTCTTGCACAACAACACACGTCACCAAGATGGCCGTCACTACTGTCTGAAAGGGCCCATGTCATGCTTTTCTGGTTATTACCCGTCCCCTTGTGTGTTATGAAGCTTTTTCTGCATGTAAACGGTCTGCAGAGTCACAAACCCTCAAAGTGCACCCTGTAGGGAGTAAAACTCTAACACAGAGAAGACCTGTCTGCTGCCCCAGAACGCCTCGTTGGACATTTCTCTTTTTCCATTGTTTACTTTTTGGGTATAGTGACGTATTTCGGGTATAGTGACGTAACGTAACGGCCGTTACGTTACGTCACTATACCCGAAACGCGGAGCTGTTACGTTTGGACCAATCCGCGGACTTCCTCACACACACACACTCGGCGGGACGTTGCAAGGCTCGCTGCTGCGAGGAGCGGGACACTGAGCTGGCTCACTGGTGTGGGGTCAGCGAGACAGCGAGACACCGTGGAACTCAGCCTGAGCACACACACAAACTCCCAGCCAGGCTGCGGGTCTGTGTGTGTTTCGCGCTGGGTTTCACTGTGTCTCGCTGTCTCGCAGACGGCCACTGGGCTCACAGGGAGGGTGGGGGGAGCAGGAGCTCCAACAAGCCGTTTAGCACAGAGTGAATACACAGACTATACAGAGATGCTGTTTGAGAAACCAATGTGAGTTTGGAACAGTGCACAATATAAATGTATTTTAGTAGACCTCAACAATGGAATTATGATCAGTAGAAATGGCCATGACATGGGACCTTTAACCATCATGCTCTTACTATGAAATCATGCGGAAATGTCGTCATCAGCAGGCCATCACGTGGTTTTAGCCGAGACCGGCGGAAAGTTGGTCTCAAAACTCTGTGTGTGTAAAAAGACGATCCACGAGCAGAGATTTGAGATCCACGAGCAGAGATTTGAGATCCACGAGCAGAGATTTGAGATCCACAAGCGTATTTTTGGTTGACAAATACAAAATGGATTCACAAATGCCTGATCGAAAGTTGTCAATGTTAAAGAGATATTCACAGAACTTTTTTTTATTTGTGAAAATATTTAGCGTATTTGCAGATCCGTTATACATTTACACATGTATTTGGGAGTTTGCAAATCTTTTAAATGCATTTGTTACGGTGGCCGGCAGGTGCAAACGCGGAACAACGGCCCAAAACGCATACATAAGCAGGAAACACCTGCAAATAATGAAATGAAAAACAAACCCTGAAAACAAATACAACAGAAAAACGTTGCATTTACAGAAATGATGCAAACTAAATACAACACACAAACCCCCAAAACAAACGCGACAAAAAAACGCTGCAAATACCAAAACGATATGCAAAAAAAACATTCCGGAAGTGCTCCAGGCCTCTCGGGGGCGCGCTACGAGGAACAGATTGATGTCTGACCAGACATAGAGAGAACGAACAAGAGTGATGGAAATCGGGAGGAAAGAAAGTTCATTTAAAGGAGACGTGTCATGGCCATTTCCACTGATCATAATTCCATTGTTGTGGTCTACTAAAATAGAAAAATACTGTGCAATTTTCCAAACTCACATTGGTTTCGCATACAGCATCTCTTTAAAGTATGTGTATTCAGCAGTATTCACTTTCTCCACTAAGCGGCTCGCTGCAGCTCTTTCCCCCCCCCCTCCCTGTGAGCCCAGTGTGCTCCGATTGGTCGGGACCAGTTGGGACGTTGTGAATCGCGCTGAGCTCCGTGGAGGTGTGATTTCCTTGTTTAGCGATACACAGCGAAACACAGCCAAACTCACCCTGAGCACACACAAAGTCACAGCCGAAGTAAAAACAATAAGTGTGGCTTGATATCGAGAAGAGAAAGGTTGATAAACGCTGTGAGAATGGGTCTGCAGAGAGGATTTCGCCGCGATCCCAACTGTCTGTTATCAGCCTGCAGCCAGGGAGGAGAGATCAGCAGAGCTGCCTGCACTGAGTGTGTGTGTGAGGAAGTCCGTGGATTGGTCAATTTGGACCAATCAGCGGGGGCCTTAATGTAACGGCTCCGCGGACGTAACGTAACGGCTCCACGGATTGGCCCATTTGGTTCCGGCTACCGCATGACCGTATCGTGTCATAGTTCTGGGCGTGGCTACTGGGTGTTCACACGTCACAATGTGCAGGAAGAACATGGAAGAAGGTCAAATAGTTCCAACGAGGCGTTTTGGGGAGGTATTTTCTGTGTTAGAGCTTTTTCGATCACCCCTCACACCAGATACTGCCTGGTTTTCGGACCCCCCCAGACCCCCCCCAATAAAGCAAAACTGCACGTTTCAGAGTGGCCTTTTATTGTGGCCAGCCTAAGGCACACCTGCGCAATAATCATGCTGTCTAATCAGCATCTTGATATGCCACACCTGTGAGGTGGGATGGATTATCTCGGCAAAGGAGAAGTGCTCACTATCACAGATCTTTTCAGATTTGTGAACAATATTTGAGAGAAATGGTTATTTTGTGTATATAGAAAATGTTTTAGATCTTTCAGTTCATCTCATGAAAAATGGGAGCAAAAACAAAAGTGTTGCGTTTATATTTTTATTCAGTGTATAATGTGTATTCACTTCACTATAATATCGAAATAAACAGTATGCTGTAAGAAACAGAAAAAAAGGTTTTAGAAATATTACTCTTGAACTGTTTGAGTATGAGATGTATTTATTTGTACATTGCATATGTACAAATAAATAATGCTATTGTTATATCAATACTTGGACAGTTGGTATGTAGATAACTTGTAACTAAAGTTGAGCTGCAGCTAGTGTACATATGTCCTGTGTTTGTCAGCTCCAAGGACAATCTAACCCCATCTCACTTGAACAACATTAGCAGAAGGCAGCATTTGTATTTGCATGCATATCATTTAGAGCTCTTTATATTTAGATGTTAGTTTCTGAATGATGTGTTATGTCTGTTTCTACTATTTAAAACTTGTCTCACCTGAACAGGGACTTTAACCCTGGACCCTCAGATTAAAAGTCTGATGCTCTACCGACTGAGCTATCCAGGCTCTGACTGTTAAAGTTCACAATATATTCAATAATCTGAGATATGTTTTAAAATACTACAAGCAGACTGTAACAACGGGACAGTGATTCAGCTTCCAAAACATAGGTGTAATTACATTGAGTATGTATGTCACACTAACATGAATAACTCAACTAAATATAGACCGTCGCGCTGCTAATCTGAAGATCCAGGGTTCAAGTCCCTGTTCAGGTGAGATGAGTTTAAAATGTCTATCTGCAGTTGAACTACAGTTACAAGTGAACTACATTACTAGTGTCCAAGTATTAGTTGTAATAATAGCACCATTTTCCGATAATGACATTTACAAATAAAAACAATTACTGTCCCAAATAAATTAAAATGAGAAGAAGATCCTGATTTTTTTTTAATACATTTAAAGTTTAAATGTAAACGTGTGTAATTGTTTCTAACTGCAGAATCTTTTTATTATTAATCCCATTGTTAAAATCTCTACTGGTGGATACATTTCTTGCTACTCTAATGTTCTTATACATCTTCTTCTTTTTGTGTGCTACTACCCCAGCAAATTGAGCTACAGTTATGTGATTTTCAACAATTTAACATTACAAAAATGAAATCCTAGTACAATTTATTTTGTTGCCATATAGCCAGTCAACTTGTTCATTGTCTTGTTTGCCTATATGGCTCATGTATTAAGGCATTAGTATTAACTGACTCAAACAGTTTAATGTTCCTCTGAGTAACTGAGTTAAAGTCCTGATGTCAGGAACATCCTTCTTCTTTGTTCATGCCCTGTCTGCTGATCTCTGTTTGTACCATGTTCATTTTCTGTTCTACATTGGGATTAGTTGTCAACACATCAGGTTGAGACAGGTTTATTTGTTCTCAGCTATAAAAACCAGAGTGGTGCCCATTACAGCGTGTGTCAACACTGCAACACTGACTCAGCAGGTGTAGTCTGATTTCACCATCATCATAACTAATCACTTGGCACAGGATCATTTGCACACAATTCGGTTTTTTTCATCTGCACAACAATTACAGAGAAGTTTGTTGTGTGTGTGTGTGTGTGTGTTTGTTTAGGTTCCTTCTGGCAGAACCCTCAGTTCTACTTCACCCTGTCGGAGGTGGACAGCAGCACAGCCAGCACTCAGAAAACATGCTCCTTCGTGTTGGCTCTGATGCAGAAACACCAGAGACGCAGGGGCATGGACCTGAATATAGCCCTGCATATATTCCCGGTACACACATATACACACACACACACACACACACACACACACACACACACACACACACACACACACACACACACACACACACACACACACACACACACACACACACACACACCAGGCAGGCTTATCAAACCACTTATCAGTGCCACTGGGAGGTAGTCGTTGAGGCTGGTGGTTCTACACCTTTTGGGGACAGGAACGATGGAGTGTTTAAAACATGTGGAGACTACAGACTGCAGCAGGGACCTGTTGAAGATGTCTGTGAACACCTCTGCCAGCTGAATTGCACACACCCTGAGAACACGGCCAGGGTCCAGGAGCCTTGTGTGGGTTAACCCTTTTAAAGGATCTGCACACATCTGCCCTGTCTAAAACAAAAGGGCAGGGCTCCTGGTCCTTCTGTGCCTCCACAGCCTGGCTGCTCTCGAATCATGCAGGTTTATCGTATTTATTGATTTTGTCTACCTTTATTTTACCGACAGGGATCACTATTTATTTTATTGTGTTTCATTTTTTATTATCATACATTTTCAATGATGTGTGAAACTGTATGCTACATATGTACCGAAAGGTTTTAACGTCTGGCCTGATGTCTAAAATCTTGAGCTGCGCCTGGTGTAAGATAGTAAGATTTTACATGGAGAGGAATATTTTCATGTATATATTTTTACAATATTGTGTTGTTTATTATATCTGAATACTTCTTCCACCTCTGCAGAAAACAGTGAACAGGATGGTTCTGTGAATGTGAAGGTCCAGGGTTCAAGTCCCCGCTCTGTTGAGACCAGTTTTCAGTAGGGAACCAGAGTTATTGGATTATATGTTGTATATCCACGTATTATAAGAGTGTGCTGTCTCTGCAGGCTCACCCTAAGAACACGTATCTGTCTCCGGAGGACCTGAGTGTCCAGCGCCCGGTCCTCTGCAGCCCCAGCTACTCCCGCCGCAGGGAGGTGGTCCTTCGAGGCACCCTCCCCCCGGGTCGCTACATCATCATCCCCTCAACACAAGAGGCCAATCAGCAGGGAGCGTTCCTGCTGCGGGTGCTGACGGAAAAGGGCAACGCTGCCACGTGAGTCCCCCATCAGTCTGTTGCACAGAGTTCTGAGAGTCAGAAAGAAGCCCACCACCAGGCACCAACTGACTGTTTCAAGGGCAAAGAGCCGAAGAGGAAAATCATTAGACTACATGCTGTATTACAGAATCACTTAAATCGCTATATTAAAATGTACAACAAGAAGTCATAACCAGTGTTCGACACGCTACCAAGTAACGCGTTACAGTAATCAGATTAGGTGTGTCTGTAACGCATTAGTGTAACGCGTTACTGTCTATTCAGCAGTAATAACATTAGTTACTATGCATGAAATGATCTCGTTAGTTGCGTTACTTTAAGGTCTTCGACTATCTGCATACAAATAAATCCGCTACATTGCGAGTTCATGGCTGAGGAGACGAAGCAGAAGTGTCTCAGAGCAGAGATACACAGGCCTGTAGCAGCGGACTTCGTGGATAAACAGAGGGCTTTTTCAGTATTGTCCTTATCAGATTACGGGTTTGTTCTGATCTGGGCAATCATGAGGTTTAACTTTATATTGTTATTTGGCATGTAACTAGTAGTCTAACTAACTAGGTGCGAACAGCTGCAGGTCAGTAGAGATGACTCACCAAAGTTTACTCTTGTTTTTATCTTTTCTTCCCAGTCCATCCCACAGACCATCACAAGAAATCTCTTCAGCAACAGAGGTAAGAGACAAATCCATCACTAAATGAAATATAACGACCCCCAGGGGGCACAGAACTCCACCAAGGCCAGTGGTGCATTCATGTGAACCTTGGAAGTGTTCCTGACCTACAGCTTTATACTAACACCACATAAATGCAGAACAAATGCCCTATGTCACAATGTCAACAAGGGTCAAATATAGATTGTGTATCCAAAAACCCCAAAATCAGACCTTCAGATTTACCGTGATCTTGCTGATACTAAGGGTTAAGTGTGCTTTGATTTCCTGTAAATAAACTGCAAAGAGAGTTCCCACTAACAATCTGTGTGGAGTTTGTACAAAAAAGTGAATAAGGTTGTAGCTGCTGAATGCAAAAATGATCACAATCCTGTAACTAATCCTGCCTTAGAATGGGGTTAGAACCACCTACCTCATTAGCAGACAGACACACAAATACATAAATGTAAGTGAACATAAATGTAGAAATACAGTACATTTAAAGATGTATATGTTCTGTTTTATTCTCAACTTGTATTTATTTATTTAATACATTCATTTACTTATTCCCATATTTATTTATGCACTTATTTATTCCTGTATTTATTTCCACATGTATTTATTTCAACATTTATTTAATCTTTGATTTATTTATTCCTGTATTTATTTATTTCCGTATTTATTCATTTATTACTGTATTTATTCATACTTTTATTTATGCATTTAGTTATATATTTATACTTATGTCATGTTCCTTCGGAGTGTTTGAGAAACGTTTTAAAATTGGAATATGTAAAGCCCTTACTTTTTGCACATAGTAAGCCAATTCATATTTATACCCTGTACTGACAGTGTGACCATACTTGCCAACATTGAGACCCCAGAAATCGGGAGCATTTCCAAATAATTTATTATTAATATGAGTGTTAATATAATCTGTAAGTTATTGTTATGTGAAAAGAAACAGTGTAAATCCCCCCTCACATGTATTGGGCTGTCGTGCAGCTCGGTGTGGTTAAACATATTGATACCAGGGAACAGTTTTCACAGAGAAATACATTCCCAGACTCTAGGACAGTGGCGGCTGGTGGAAAATATTTTTGGTGGGAGAAATGACCCCTTAAATTAGGACTTCTGGTGATGTAATGGCGCGTTTCCACTGCAGCGCAGAGCTCGCTTTAAGCGTGCCGACTCCGAGCTGTGCGGGGCCCGTTTTTGGTTGCGTTTGCACTTGGCCTAGTACCGGCTAGCGGGTCCTAATTTACAGTTTTTCTGGCCCCATAAAATCGTGGTTCTAGGGCCAGGAACAACCAGGCTGAGTCGGGCTAAGCATGCTAAACTAGAGAGAGAAACGCTGGCAAGGGGGCTACAACTACAACAAGATGAACATATTTTACCGTGATTTAATTGTAATACACGTTTCTAAATGATGCCGAATTAACAACATACTGATACCGGTTAGTAAAAACCATGAATTAACGCTTTGACAAGTCTGCACACAGACGGCAGGTGAAAAACCTTTTAAAATGCGTGTTTTCTGAATGGAGATCGGCTAAGCTAACGTTATATATGCTCCGACCGTCCACACTCACAACAACGGCCTACAGACATAAATAAACCAGCGACTGTATTCTCCATGACACAGGCAGTCTTTGGTTTGTACTTAACTTTTGTCTAGTTTCTGAACAGATCGTATCTGTCCCCGGCTGTTTGAAGAGCAAGCATGGGAAACAAAAGCCAGCATTTACCTGTTTGCATCCAGCTAGCCATGCCTTTCTGGTGTACCAGCTACGTGAGAAGCCTCATTGATACGTTTTGTCTTTTTCACGAGCTTGCTGCGATATATACAAATCGGGTTGGTCCGGTCCAAGGTCTTTAAGCAACAGTTTATCTCCCAAACTTCTCCTTTCGAAAGGATTGGAGAGTAGCTCTTGCACGGAATTGGGTGCGGACCGAGGTCCGGCGACTCCACCTGCACATAGTGCTGCGTACCTGGACTCACATTCAGGTTCAGGTCCGGACTCAAGTCCAGAGGTTCAGGTTCAGGTCCGGACTTATAAGTCCGGACCTGAACCCATGGCTTGTGTCAAGTTGTGTGAGTAACTAAAGTGAACTTATTGTGAGCTAATTATCAATTGAAAATTAACTCATAATCAACTCAAATTCAAACTCATCAGGTTTATTGTGCTCCCTTCCAACTTGTGTCTACATTTCTCTACAAAGTACAAATGTGCCACTTAGTCTACAAATGACTTATGACAGCAACTACAGTGAACTACTACAAAGTTCAAACATTTATTTCATTTACCAAACTAAAGTAACCAAACAGTCCCTGAGCTGACTGAGCCTAAATTCCTAAAACGTTGCTGAAAGGTAGAGAGTAGAGTAGACTATACGCATCACACTGTTACACACCTACTATACAGTATAGGCTACACTCTAGTGAATGTACAGTCAGAGTGTACTGTACTGTCTGTGCACCATGTCTTTTCTACAACTCTACATGTGTACATTATACAGTACATACTACATACATAGTGATGTACATACATACTGTTAGAAATTAAAATCAATGTTGATATGGCGTAATTTTGAATTAAAAACACTAATTTAAATCACTTTTATTCTGAAAAAAACGAAAGTTCACACTATTAACTTAAAACTTTTATTCTGAAAATTCTTCACTTCCGGTTAGCATTAGCATGTGGCGAAATTCTACGTTTTCAAACCGTAAATCGAAGGTGAAATGACATGTGATGTTGGACACTGAGCACACTGGGATTAGCACTCATTTATTGACGCTGAATAACGTTTATCAGGGAATGTTTAAATAACCACAGACACCAGAATATACGTAAGTGCTAGTTTTTTTGCGAGTCCAAGTACCGGTTCCTGACGTTCCGGTTTTAACCGGACTTGAACCGAAACTTTTTACAAGTCCAGTACCGGTTCGGCGTACCGGTACGCAGCACTACCTGCACACGAAGCCATTCTCATCCAACTACTGCGTCACCTTGGTCACTCACGAGTCTAAAAAACAACTCACGTCAACGCACGTAAGCAACGTGGGCGCCAACGTGGGCGCCAACGTGAGCGCCCTCGTGACCAAAATATTTGACGGCGCTGATTGCCTGAAATTATGTTTCGGCGGCACAGTTTACTATTGAGACTTTTGCAACGTGCTGGTTGCTGCTGTTTGGCTCGGGGGCTCCTTGCACGGCGCCCGGTAATGATAAACTAATGCCACGGGTAGGGTTGGTTACCGAGAACCGGTTCCGGTTCGGTACCGGTTCCAACATTTCGATTCCAACGGCATCATTTAGACATGTGAATTTCGGTTCCGCTTTTCGATGCGGCTCGCAGGGTGTATTTCGGCTACTTCTCGGTTATCAAACATAGACTAACACGCTATGTCCTTAGCTCAGTCGGTAGAGAATCAGACTTTTAATCTGAGGTTCAAGACCCTGTTCAGGCGAGACTTGTTTTAAATACAACAAGCAGACATTAACAATAGGGAATTCATTTAGAAACCAATATCAGGTCTAGTTACATACAGTGCTAAATGATATATATATATATATATATATATATATATGATATACAGTTGGCATGTTCTACTAACATTTCCACAAAACAATTGCTGCAAAATAAAAACATCAATGAAGATGTTAATCTGAAGGTTCATGGGGTGTTACAGATGAGGTGAGTTTCAAATGTCCTTGGATTACAAATGATCTACATCACAACTGTCCAACTATTAGATATAATGATAGCAGTACACCACTGTCCCAAAATGCAGTGTACAAATATAAACAACTCATACTCAGAGGGGCCCCAGTTCACCTCCTAGGCCTCCTCCCTGGAGCAAGGCCCTGGATCCCCTACGGCTGTCCTTTACACTAGCTGCTCACTGCTCCTCGTTGTAGGACGGGTTAAATAGAGAGGTCAAAGTTCACTGTGTGATATTGAGGAGGTTTCCATTTGATTCCTCAGTTACTTTTCTAAATGTGTTTATTGTTAATGTTAGTGTGAAGTGCATACTGTGTTGCATTCATAACTGTTAGTAATTAGACCTTTGAGCTTCTGATTGCTTTGTCACGTTGTTGCCGTCTGCTTGAAGTATTCTAAAACTCTCGCCCGAAAAGGGACTTGAACCCTGGACCCTCAGATTAAAAGTCTGATGCTCTACCGACTGAGCTATCCGGGCTCTGAATCTGGTGCAATCATGGTTAGAATATAAAAATAATGATAATAAATAAATACAAATCTCACTGAGCGTCCTGACTAAGGAGGAATGGGCCACAGCGAGGCTGTAACAACCCATCAGTGCATTTGTTATAGTGCGAGTGTTGTTAGGAGATGCAGATTGTGTTAAGTCTATCACTGGCCTGTACCAGAATGCACTGGGTCGAAGAAATGGAGGGATAAATGTTGATTTCTACACCGATAATTATATTTTGTATATATATTGTAGAAAAAACAAAACGATGCCTAACACCTCATCTCAGGGATGGATGTATGCAACATATGGACTCTGGAGGTACATGTGGTCAATTTCTCTGAGTAAATGAGATCCATAAAAACTGCATGTCTAGCTAATCATTTATGAAGAAGTGATGTGTTTGTGTAAGTTTTGTTTCTGAGCTGAGGCTGTGTTTTCTGTCTGCAGCCTTCATACCGTCACGAGGAGGCTCTTCCTTCTCTTAAAGAAATCGAACTACTGTTCATGAAGCACTGCAACAAGGTGAGATCCTCTGCTGAGCTCCAGACCTGAGCGTGGTTAAAGGAAGCTCCATCGAAATGAAAAACTCCAATATGGCCTTCATCAAAATGTGTCAACTTGAGCGACTGTCTCTCCAAACTAAAACAGCAATGAAGTCTCAATCCTGTGAGGTCTAAGGTCTTAGTGTTCTCAATTATGAAACATAACCTTTTCCAATATACTCTCAAGTGTCATCTCTAACATATTTAAGAGTTTGATGTCTATGGGTAGATTCCAAACGTTATACTGGATGACATCACGCATTTGAGTTTGAGCGCTCTAGTTTGGGGCTTTTAGAGATATTAGCCGCATTCACACCGCAGGACTTTCCCTGGTACTTTAGTTCCGTTAGTACCAATAATGTCGCGTTCACACCGCCGGGACTACTCAGTGCCGGGAACTCTTTTGGAACTCTTTTGGTACTTTTTAGTCCCTGCTAGAGAGGTGGTATGAACCTGGTGACAAAAGAGTGCCAATTTCTATTCTATTTCTATTGGCTGGGCGAATTGCAAACCACGCCCCGTTAGACTCTGAATTTGTTTTGTTAGGTAGCCATTTTTTTCCTCGCTACAAAACCACATCCACACCTGAGCGAGTAGTTTTTTGTAGTACTTTAAAGCAGTTATGACCACACGTACTACAACACCGGAGCGGTGGAATGATGAGGAAGTGTCGGCGCTTCTGGCAATTTACTCCAAGGACGGGATGCAGCAGCTTCTACAGAAAGCAGTTCCCAACTCCAAATGTTTTGAGCGATGTTCGCTACTTGAGCTGGGAATTGTGCACAGTGCACACGGATGCCGGGTAAAAATAAATAAACTCAGGCAGGACTATAAAAAAATTAAAGACCACAATAATAAGAGTGGTAACGATTTTCTATTGTTATTATATATATATATATTGCCACTGTTTTTTAATACTGACACCTAACTTGCACTAAGGCGTGTCTGCTGATATATATATTGCCACTGTTACATTGTTTTGAAACTACTTACACTTTATTTTACATTGCACACTGTTATTTAACTTCAATTTCCATGCATACGACACACCTGGAACAGCATGATGCCGTTATTGTTATGTCTTGACTGTGCAATAAAACAAACAAACTGGCGAAGCTTTATTTATTGTGTCCCACCCCAAATTTGCAGAATAGAAGAATGTGAGAGCAGACAGGTGTCGGTGGTTGAATTTATCAGAAACACAAGTCTTACACACATAAACACAAGTAATTGATCATGTCATTTGTTTTAGATAAATAAGGGAAACACACCAAACAAGGGTTGATGTCCTTTTCCAAAATCAGCCTGAGGGGGTAATATATAATAAATACATAAAGATAAAGTCCATTGTTATAATGGGGTATTTTATTTGTAAATTACCCTTATGAACTCCATCATGTCTGAGGTCGGAAAGTAAACAAACGCCTCATACAGCGGATGGGCTTTATACCCCCTCCCCCCCGTATAGTTCTTCTTCTCTCGTTTTTTTGTTGTACTCGCCGTGAAGTGGTTTTGCGGCCTGCCAGTAAACCCAGAGAAGAAGAAGACGAAGTGACGTCAGCGTAATCGTGCCTCAGGGAAAGTACTGCGGTGTGAATGCGATTGGCACTAGCCCCCTGGCGGATTTAGTGCCGTGGTACTTTAGTACTTTAATCCTGCGGTGTGAAAGCGGCTATTGTTCAAATGTAACCTATGTTTTTGCACTTAGACCATGAACACCATAAACGTAACATTTAGACAAAATGGAGGATTAACATAGTTCTCCTTTTAGAAACATCTACACATGTGTCTACTTTAAAGGCACCACAGTGTGTTTTAACTTTGTAAAACCCACTTGTTCCCTGACCGTTTAGAATATAGCAATGATGTATTGAAATGTGTTTCTGAGCCCCTTGGCACAGATGTAGCGTGGTGAGCCGTTCTGCTGCTCACTGCAGGTCAGACTCGCTCAGCTGTAGGAGCTTTGATGATGATCTCTGTGTGTTTTACTGAGCCCTATGTCTTGTGTTGTGTTGCTTTGTGTCATCAGAAACGCGTTTGCAAACCATTGCACCTGTACAGGCTGCTGACGGAGGCCATACAGGGAGGAGGTCAGTGGCTCTGGGACTGTGTTACACGTCGACACTGATGTTGTTTTTGTTTGAAAGCAGAAGTATTTATACAAAGCAACTTACAATAAGTGCAACCAACCATGGAGACACTCACACAAAGAAAGAATGAATCCTGCATGTACGTTAGTTAAAAATAAGGCTAACTACTTTAATTTTAAAGCCAAAACACACTGGTGTTCTTGTTGAGGGGAACCTGGAACCCAGAGGTTGTTGCTTTGTGCAGTCAGTTCCTGTTGGTCTTCTCCTGAGCTCAGAATAAAGCTGTATTTCATAACATGCCTTTTCAAATCTCTGTTCCGAGATCTGGTCTGTGTTGGTCATGTGCGCCGTTACCATGGAGTGGTCCTTATGGTCGTTGTTCCCAGGCTCTCTTTACCAATGCTACTACAACATGTATGAAAGCACAAATATGCTAGTACTATGGACTGAGTAACATTATAAATGTGTATATATCGGAAATATAAAAAAGGATAAAACGTATGTATACTGCAGTGTGTGCAGATATAAACAGGTAGTAGAAGAAGTATAAAGGTAAAGTGATCTTTTTACAATTTTGTTGTGTTTCGTGCAACGTGTTTGACTTTTTGAGATGTCTCAATAAGGGCCTCCCTGCATATTTGACATGACTCCAATCCTAACAACGCTTACACTACAACGCAGCTTCATTCAAAATAAGGACCAGTTCTCGCTTCGTTCCAGCAAGATGAGCCGTCTTCAATCTGTGAGGCTCGTACACCAAAGTCCTGGATTGAATCCCACTTAAACATGGCCCAGTTTGCAGCCAGGCTATAAGAAGAATCACAACCACCCCCAGCAGTAGTAGGGACTTGAGACCACTAAACAATAGCAAGGTTTTATTCTTTGTTATAGATTTGGGCTGTCAGGGCCTGGATAGCTCAGTCGGTAGAGCATCAGACTTTTAATCTGAGGGTCCAGGGTTCAAGTCCCTGTTCAGGCGAGACTTGTTTTAAATTGCAGACACTCCATCAGGCTTCCTCTTCAAAGTCAGATAGGAACCAATAGCTTTCTTCTAGTTCCCATCATAACCCAGCTCCATAACGTCTTCCACAGCCAGATCAGACTGTGTATCCTGTGTATCCTGTGTATCCTTCCAGCTGTAGTGAAGTTATAGGTCAGATAATACAATTCTCCTCTTCTGATAATGTTCTGTCATTTTCTCCGACGTGTTAACATGGAGTATGGAAGAGGATTGAGGCCTCAGTCGAAGGTCTGCTGTAAAAGCTACTGGTAGGAAGAATAGATAGAAAGCCTTTATTGTCATTATACAAAAATAAATATACAATGAGATGTTGTAGTGCAACCCTGTCACAGTGAATACAGATGAACAATCAAAACACATAGTTACAACAGAGACGGCCAGCTAACTGATCAGAGCAGACCTGAACTTATGGCACGGCAGGAAGGAGGATGGACAGCACAGGAACAAGAGAAAGATTGAAAATATGTCTATTTGTGTCTTTTACTTAATTTGTATAATGACTGAACAACTATGAAGCACACTGCATGGGTTTGGCTTCACTGGGATCCACTCCTACCTCTACTGAGACCTGGGGGTGTACTACGAAGCAGCATTTTCGCTTAGCCGACTAACTTCAGGGGAAACTCGGGGTTTCCGGTCCGGGCTACAGCTACCAGTTCTTTCTCTGAGGACTTGTCTCACTCTCATTAGCATACTGTGTATACTTGTGTGTGCTGAATGCATGTGTTAATGCCCTCTGTCTCTCTGTCTCAGTGTTGGCTGGCAGTGAGAAGTACCTGGCTCTGGAACACTGCAAGAGCCTGGTGGTCCTCACGGATGTATCCTTATCGGTCATATCTGTTAGTTTGTTAGTGAACAGTTTCTATAGAGGTGTCGTTTTTGACCCGCGTGGAGATTTATAGTGTGATCTTTTCTTTAATGTGAATCACTGCCATGAGAGCCAGGATAGTTAGTGAATACCTCTTCATTCAGGACCCTCGGTGAGTTCAGAAACATACGATGAATGGGTCCTGCTTCTCTCTGGATCCTTAGGTTTGATACTTTTACCTTACATTATTTCTTAATACAATGTAGATGTTAACTTCAGAGAAAAGAGCATGTGGGAAACACTAAAATAGAGATGAGATAAAAAGATCTGTAGACTACACAGTAGTAGAAACATTTGTTCCCTCTATCACAATGTATAATACCCCTTCCAGAGCCCGGATAGCTCAGCCGGTAGAGCATCAGACTTTTAATCTGAGGGTCCAGGGTTCAAGTCCCTGTTCGGGCGAGACACGTTTTAAATACTACAAACAAGAGGAAAACACTTGACAGCTAAATTGTGAGTTAAATGAAATACAAAATGATAGATATGTCACACTGAGTGAAGTCATCATGTTATCACTGTCAAGCATGGTTTGTGTTTCCTTGACTTACTTCACTTTAGGTTCAAGGCAACGCTAATTTGGAGTGGTCAGAGTTCAAGAGTCTGTGGGACAAAATCAGGAGGTGGACGGTGAGATCACACACACACACACACACACACACACACACACACACACACACACACACACACACACACACACACACACACACACACACAGTCCTGTCCTGTCACATGCTCTATGACTTAATGTTGACAGTTCAAATCACTCTAAAATGTAATGGTTAAAGGAGATTTCTTCCACAGGCTGATTTGAAGAATCCTTCCTTAAATCACTGTGGGGGTTCTTTCTTTTCGTATCCCTCTCTTTCTTTATTTGTACACTGAGTCCTTTGTGGTGCAGTTTATTTCAGCACTGCCATTTTAAATGTAAAAGTATCATGCTGGATACAAACATAAAAGCATCAAGGTGTTGTTTATCATGAAAAACAACATGTGTTATCAGAAGATCAAATCTTTGGAACAGGAGCTGGGGCGGTCATTGCGCGTGATGCTATCAGAATGATGATGATAATAATGCTGTGACAGACATGATGTTATTCACTTGTTTCCATCTGTCCTCAGGATATCTTCCTGGTGTTTGACAAGAACAAAACACATTGTCTGGAGTACCAGGAGGTGGCTCCCGCTCTCAAGGCAGCAGGTGGGACTCACAGCAAATCAAAGAAATTAATAAAAGTGTGTTTACCTTAGCACTTCCCTCAGCTACATGTGTCAGTCGTGTAAGACGTGCAGCTGTTTGATGTTCAGGCTCCACACCTGACCAGCAGAGGGAGACAAACCCCCTCTAACTCTACTCAGCATCATTACATCATATATACTCTGACTACATTCAACACCTTAATAAAGTTACATTTTCCATTATATTATCAGAATACATTTATTTGTATTTTCATTTTAGACTGACTTCTACTTGTATTCCTCCACATATCTGATACATAGTTCATTATAGTCCACTACATTTATCAGCTTTAGTTCTGATTAAAATTGCAGATAGAAAGAGTTTTTACAACAATACATGGTTCAAAATGTAATTATATTCACATGGAAAGTAATGTTATAGTAATTAAAATAACAATAATAATCTCATTATAGTGTTTTGATACGGTAGCATTATAAAAACTTCTTTTGATACTTGAAATACTTTTATATTTGTAATACTTACGTTTACTTAATGTAACATTTGTAATCCTTCTTCCACCTCACTCTGGATTGAAATATATATTTAAACTCGGGCATACTGAAAATATGAATGTTAATAAAGTGATGTTCTGTGAGCGCTGCAGGCATCCAGGTGGACGACCTGATCATGCAGCTGGTTGGCCTCAGGTACACGGAGCCCAACATGACCATCAGCTACCCCGGCTTCCTGTTCCTGCTGATGAAGCTGGAGACCATGATCCGTAAGGGTGGTGGGGGGGGGGAATATGATGTTTCAAACACTTTAACACTTGAAATGAATGATCCAGAATAATCCAATCCAACCATGTCCTTCTGCTGATCACTGCCAACATGTCCAGATGTCCCCAGTAGAGAGGGAGTTTTCACAGCAGTGATGTGACGCCAACATATCTCACGCTGGCAAAAACATCATGGAGTCATAAGGAAGACATAACAAATCATCTGATAAAGCTTAAACGTAGAAATATATAAAAATGAATAAATAGAGGATACAAATATTAAATATAAAGAGAAATACAAAAATATGAAAAAATGATAATTTTACCTGATTTCACATTGTTTTTGTTAAAATAATATTATACACTATGCATTACAATAATGCACATTATTACTGTGAACCCTGCTCAGGTTAGCACCCAATTCAAACAATTGTACACCCTCTGCTATGATGCTAAACTCGATCAATCCATCACAAATGATGTGCCAAAACGAACTTGTGTTTAACTTGGAAACAGCATTTTGAAATCTGAACATAGTTAGAAAGCTTCTGTAAATCTTTATATTCTCTCGTACAGACAGAATGCACATTTCAACTGTTTCTCACTTCTTCACATTTCTTCTCTTCTGCAGACAAATTCCAAGGGTACGACATGGTGGGGATAGGCAACATATCCATCAGCTACAGACAGGTAGGAACAACACACTCCTCCCCTTCATCTGCTCTGACTTTGTACTTTTAATAAAAAAGAAAAAGGGCTTAACATGCCACAGGAACACATAATATAGTGAAGGAAAATCCCACAATAGATATAAGCTACAATTTGATTGTAAATCAAATACCTAATGATAATTCAGAAATACGTTATTTACATCTGAAATAGAAAAACAATTAAAAGATTCAAATGTACATTTAGTTTATGTCCCCACAATGTACGACAGGGAAGAATACTGATGACAAATATTTGGACTTGTTTTCTAGTTCCAAGAAGCTACGTGACCATAGATCATTATTGAACCACTAATGTGCAAATGTCTCTGAATATTGAGCTGAATCTGCACTCAGTGTTAGACTGAGTGTTAAACTGTGTTCTGTCTGTCACATGTCCAGCTGATATTCACACAGTGCATCCACTAACATTCTGTTTCTGTTCCAAGGACAGCTTTAATAAAGCAGTTACTTCCAGCTTGTTAGAGGCATTATTCTACACTTGAGTGAAACAGGAAGCTGTTCCCAGGGCTGGCCCTAGACTTATGGGGGCCCTTAGCGAGCTTTGGCTTGGGGGCCCCTCCCGCACGTTCTCACTACACACAACACGGAACCAAATGTTGTCTTATGATTAGGGATGCACGATATTGGTTTTTTGAAACCGATACCGATAACTTCCGGCTTCTCAAGACCGATACCGATAACAAAAAAATATTACGCCACTAATTATTTTAACGCGATTAACGCATGTGTATTTTTTTACCTTGGCCGCCCCGTAGTTTCAGAGCGCATCGAGTTTAAAATACCATCTACAAGCTGATGCGGACAGCCCCGCTCCTGCCGCCCGCTTGTGGCAGACCACACTTCCACGCTCACCGGCAGGCACTGACTGGCCATCTGGAGGACCGGGAGGGTGTGTGTATGTGTGGTCCGAGCGAGCGAGAGAGAGACCTTACGTGCATTGTTGTTGTTAGCATCTGGTGCTAGCTAGCTGCGCTAACGGATATAAGGAGCTGTTTAAATGAAAACAGAGGAGCGACATTTCGCCACAACTGCGCCGAGCACTTGACTTTATGCAGGAAGCCAGACAGTGGGACATTGTACGAAAAGTCAGCACACTCAGCAACATGATTGCAGCGTCCAGGCAGCTCCGGTTCGAGCATATGCCTTGAGTTGCACATAGCTCCAACGCGCGCGCGCAGACACACACACACACACACACACTTTGTATTGTATTATTGTCTTCGTACGCTTTTAACACACCATCGTAGCGATGGCGATGTTTCAGGTGACTGATCAGGTTCGAAGTATTAGGAAGCGCTGGATTTGTGAAGAACTCCCCTCTTCCTAAACCACTAATACCACAGTACTGGCAAAATGGGAGGAGCCGAGTGAAAAACAAGCGCCCCTCATCCCAATCCACCCACACCGCAGTATTTTTTTCTTTTTTTTTTACACCAAAAAATATATTGTATATTATCAGGGCTATTAATACTGGTATCGGGTTTATCGGGATGACGTCATAATTCCTAATATCATATATATATATATATATATAATTATCGTGCATCCCTACTTATGATGTTAGCATAAGCACACATATTGTATAAATAACCATGTAAACACTGTGGACCTAACCTCCTCTAGGGGGGTCCAGGGGCATGCTCCCCCGGGAAGATTTTTTTTTTTTAAATATTGAAGTTAAAAGCATCAATCTGGTGCACTTTGAGAGCAACATTAAGAGATCGATGGATACATCTCTCAACACCCATATGAAACAGAACTGTAAACAGATTTTTCTTTATGGATATTTTACAAATCACTTAAACTGTATTCTTGTTTTGTCATATAGTATTTCATAACTGTTTTTCATTTATTCTCTCTTGCTGTCCATCTCATAATGTTCACATAGAAACTAGCTGTCAATAGGAATATCATTCAGAAGAATTATAATTTCTTGCAAAAATCTGTCACAAAAAGAGGTTGCACATTTAAATTCAGGTGTTGTTATGGCCAAACAGCCACATTTACTGCTGCCAATACGTTCAAACATGATGTTGACACGTAAAGCAGTGGCAACTATGCCACCATTTCAGCTGACTTTTTCTCAGAAATACTGTCACATAACATCCATATATTTCAGTGCTAGGTTGATGCTTAGCTAAGCTAACTATGAAAAACTTTAACTGACAGGACTCCGGATCAACTGTGTACTGTAAGGTATATTCTAGCTTCATGTCGAACAGTAAGTCAACATTTCCCAGAGAGCTTTCTTTTAAATCACCAGGTAATGCTTAAAAACATTACATTTAGATTGTATGACAAAGTGTTTATTTAATATATCTGGCTAGCTATAGCTACTTGCTAACGGTTTAGCTTACCCCCGCGATTCAAAGTAACGTCAACGTAGCTGTAATTTATGCTTTGCTTACATGTTCGCATAACTTTAAGTTTACTGACATGTACATACCTTGTTTGCCTGGCTCAAGTGGTGGCTCTGGGGTTGTTGTGTGAGCCACCACTTGAGAATTGTCGTCTTTTTTAAGAACAAATGTTCTTATGTCCATCTTCAAAAACTCTGAGTCCGACTGACAGTTTATTTTAAACATTGTCACAGCTCACATGATAGGTACCTGTCAGCCAATAAGACAGATGTTTATTTCCATTCAACTCTCTGGTTGGTCTGGTGTCTTGCCTCTGTTGCATTCACTGAACACGGGAAATTACGATCATGCCGTCCTCTCTTGTGTCATGATGAGGTTCAGGTAAAGCACGGTGAATGTATTATATGATTGACTCAATAATATAATACATGACTTTGAGAGTAGGCAATCTAGGCATATTAACACAATTAATTAAACATACTTATCACGGCGACGGTGTACTGAGAATATTTTTTTTTTTTTTTGCTAGGGGGCCCCTTAGTGGCTGCAGGGCCCTAAGCGGCCGCTTATGTCGCTTAATGGGTCGGGCCGGCTCTGGCTGTTCCTCTTGAATCTGCACACATGTTGATGCTAAGCTAACTGTGTTATAACTTAAACGCTTTATTTGGGTTCACACAGTATTTATATTGCATTTTGCTCAGTTAACAGTTCAATCTTTTTTAGTGACTCAAAAATAGCAATCAAACGCACAATAAAGATGTTGATAAACAAGCAAAGACAAAAAAATAAAGAACAAAATAAAAAAATCAGTAGAAATGGGGTGTTTTTCTGGTTGTTATATTCTTATTGAAATGTTGCTGTTTGTCTCTTTTTGTCCTTTGCACTGTCAGTCAGAGTTTCATTTGACATACCGTACCGTCAAACCTCCACACAAATAAGGTCTATGTTTAGAGTACTTTCTACAAGCTAATACAGAGCAGTCCTCTCAGATATGTGACTGAACCCTGTCGAGCTTTGAGGCAGGAGACACATCAACTGTAAAGATTGTGTCATCATTAAAGCAGATGTGTTGAACTAAATGTTTTCTCTTCTCTGATTGGTTCCAGTGGCTCCACATGACCATGTACAACTGAGCTGCTCCAATCAGACGCAACCATCAGGGATCAAATATCTTTCTCTATTTCTTAATTTTTTTACAGAAAATGGTCACATGCATTAAAGTAAATGTTATGGGCTATGGGTATAGTTTAAACTTGGGAGAAAGTCTGTTGAATGTATACAAAGGTTAAATGATTTATATATAGTGGTGTACAATTATGCTTTAGAAAAGGGCTATGGTTAAAAATGAATGTTGAATGTTTTCTGTGTGCTTATGACCACTGCTCCTGCATGGAGCTTTTTATTTACTGTAATTATGGGATTAATGACACATGGGAAAAGGACCCCCAATGAGAAGTGGGCGTCAGATTAAAGTGTTTTTATTTTGCAGTCAGCTGAGTAATATTCCCATGAATAAAATACCTTAGTTGGCTTTAGACTGGTTGAAAAAGTGCCTTACTGTGGGAACTCTTTGAAGACTCTAAATGTACAGGTTAGTTCAGAGATAGAAACATGTAGCAAACTAAGCCTTCATAATTGTGTCTGTGAATTTTCAACTACTCTCCAAGATGATATACCTGTACCCAACAGATCTATATCAGAGAACCAAAGAATATACATGGGTTGATGTTGCCATGTTGCAGGCAACAGGAGTGCTCAGGCTTTAGCAGCTGCAGCTTGTTTGATAAAGAATAGGGGAGTTTTGTTTGTAATATATTTTGCATAGCATATTGCATAACAATGATGATAATTGTACACTGAAAGTACATAATGACATTGTTAATAAAAAAGTATAAAAACTAAACCATAGTATACCATTTATGTTTCCCCTCATCATATTGTCCAGTTAGTTGGATCTCAGAACTCTCCAGTCCGGACTCATCCAGGTGAGCTGCACTGAGGGCAGGTGTGTGATTCACTGTGCTGCTGACACGGGATAAAGTAATGACCAACACTAAGGTCCACTCTTTTCTATCATTCACCTTTTAGTATGGAAGGTTCTGAATGCCTACATGTAAAGTGTCAAAAGAGGAAGTCAATTGAAACACAATAAACGGCCATCTTTAATGGTGACACATGAACACGAAGTGAACCGTTGATCAGAGTTGCTTCAGGCCATGGACATGATACTGTTACACTGGTTTGGGCTTGCTTCCCGACAGAGTATATATACTGACCGTTCTTGAAGTACTTCGCTGAAGTATTTCCATGTGAAGTAACTTCATGCTTCCTTTCTATTCCCAGTGGTCAATATTGTACTTTCGAGCTACTCTTGTTTTACCTTCCTATCCAGTGAACTTGATGAATTTCAAGATGTGTTGAATGTTTTTGATGAACTGAAGGATGAAGTGATCCTTTATGTGATGAGATACCCGATCATCTGAAAACACAAGTGACGTCACAGAGCTGAAGGCACGTTTTTCAGTGACAGTGACACTACAAACATTAGCATCTAATCAAATATGATGAATAAACTACCCAACAGCATATAAAGGAGTTACAATGAGCACCACCTTAAACAACTACAGAGCTCAAATGCAACATACATGAACGCAGCAGTCATGAATCCAGAAACACCAGATGTACAAGTTAAACACTAACGGGGGACATTTACTGCCCGATGAAGACTTTTACTTTTCATACTTTTGGTTACAATACTTTGTATTGTTGAAATGCACGAGGTGGGAGAGGTACAGAGGAGTGAGCCTTGTATACAGTATCTAGGGCGGGCGGGCGGTTCTGGACCAGGTGAAGTTTGTGGACAGACTTGAGAGGGAGACCAAAGAGAAGAGGTAGTAGTCGATGCGTGAGACGACCAGGTGACAGTGAATTCATTAAGTCACATTTTGATGCTTCTCAATGTTTATGCTCAATTTGTTTCTCTGGTCTCCTCTTTGTTTCAGGCCGTGATTCTAAATGAATACTGATCACTGTTCGACTTGTTTGGTTATATAGAACTGCTGTAAGTTTTTCACAGGCTATTTTTTTCCCTGAGCCCCCCTGAGGGGGAGATTACTAAACTCTTGGTGAAGGCAAGTAAAACATATTTGCTCACGTTCCTCCATGGTGTCTGTCCCTGCTGACAGCTTTGGTTTGAGATATCTGCCTCTGAAATATCTGCTGCCACATCAGATCTATACGGGCCAAATTCATTTCATTTCACAGCTCTGAAACTGACATTCCCATATTTGACCCTGCAACATCTCTCCAGTGGAGAACAGTTCCAAACAAAACCGAAACAGATTCCAAATAAAACCCATACTTTGTTCATCATACAGAAGCCGTGGGTTTGACTAGCAGAGCCCCCAAGATCCCATTTGATCAGGGCACTAGAGTCACAAATGATTGCGATAAAATACATTGCCGTATATTCCAATGTTTGACCTTCTGTTCAACTGCAAATCATGCAGTTTGCTAACTTCTGTTTTTATCTAATAAGATAACGTTTTGGCAGCTCTGATTTCTTTCCCCACGTCTCCATCTATTTTTTGACTAACTTCCTGCCAATCCCCCTGACCTCATCAGGTAAAAACTCTGGACAAAACGATTGTTACCAACAAGTTTAAATTGTATTTGCAATTATTAATAATGAATACAATAAGAGATTGATACTTGACCCCTTTGCATCAATACAATATTGCCATGCAAAACATGATATTATGATATTTCTTACTTTGGGAAAAAACAACTTTTGTTTTGTTTGGTTCTTCTACAAAAACAAACATTTGTAGTATTTTATTGGGATATATTGTTGTCTCTTTTTGACTACATAAAAAGTTGTGCAAACTGGAGTTAATGACTGTGAGAATGTACACACACAAACATAACAGTGATAGGGTCTCTGTGACTCCTGAGTAAACATCTATATTTGGGACTTCTCTTTGTTCAGCCCGTCTTTAGAAAGAAAAATAAACTGTCCATTCATAAGTTTTCCCTCTTTAATGAGCCCCGACTCAGGCCGACCAATCACAGAGCTGTGAATGGAGGAGCTTCACTGTACAGCATCACATGACATCATCAAATGGAGCTGCGACCTATATGCTGCTCGGCCGCTGACGCTAATGGAGGCCGACAGCCTAAGCATGACCTACTTCTGAAGGTGGTCCTGCAGGCGGGACGGTCCCCTCCACACCAGACCCCCCCTCCTGTGATGGATGCTGCAGCTCTGGCTCTGGCCAGACAGACATTCATCTACCACTGAGGATTGATCTTCCTTTTCAGCTTGTTTCATTCTTTACAAAACCTGGATACCTTTACAGATGTTTCGAGGTAAAGGTCAAAATATTGAAAGGCAAATGAAAAGCACTTCCTGTCCCCTTCATCATCTGGTGATGCGCAGATGTTTAAAACCATGAGTCATGCTTTTCTACATTGTGTCTGTTCCTGGGTTTCTTTACAGCTAAGTTACATTAAAAAATATTTGTCCTATGTCGATTCTTATATAAATATTCTACCTCCTTAAAGGGACGGTTCACGAAATAAAAAATACAAATGTTTTCCTTCTATGCATGTGATACAGATTGTATCACATGTGTAGAAGGAAAACATTTACTATTTTTCTATCTACCGAACCACACCTATGTTTCTATCTACCGAACCACACCCAATCTGGGTGTGGTTCGGTAGATAGAAACATAGTAAATGTTTTCGGTAGAAAGAAAGATAGTTCCTACATGAAACTGCTCACTTCAAATTGTGTGGATTATCTTTTCTAACCAGATTCAGAATCCTTGAAAGAGACATTAGAGGTTTCTCAATACTCTAATTTCCCCTCCTCGACTCCTCGGTTCTTCGGTAGTGACCCGGAAATGGATTTCAGCGCGCCATGTTGAAGGACATCCAGGCTGCAGTCGAATAGTCCAGGGGCCCTTCTCACGTCGGTTAAATGGATTCCTTGCGTCCCTCACTTACGTTGTTTCCCTGCGACTAGTCCCTCCCACCAGGGAAGCATGGAGAGATACAAGAGAGGCTTCTCAATACTCAAATTTCCCCTCCTCGGTCCTCCGGTAGTGACCCGGAAATGAATTTCAGCGCGCCATTTTGAAGGACGTCTCATTTCTCTAAATGCACTTCGAGGACCGAGGATCGAGCGTCGAGGAGGCTCTCTGGAGGAGCTATAACCGAGGATA
This sequence comes from Pseudochaenichthys georgianus, assembly GCF_902827115.2. Lineage (NCBI taxonomy): Eukaryota > Metazoa > Chordata > Actinopteri > Perciformes > Channichthyidae > Pseudochaenichthys > Pseudochaenichthys georgianus. The sequence continues at coordinate 37,864 of NW_027263002.1, forward strand.
CACTGATGGTTCCTCCACGGCTCCTCCGCGGATGCATTTCCGGGAACGGTGGAGGCGTGACACACGGCCGGACTTATCTCAGCCAATGACAGCTCTGCATGCATCCCCTGGATATTATTTTAGAAACGGCTTTCATCGCGTCGTGATATTTCCAGAGAGAACAGCTGTGAGGTCCGTGCAGAAAGCAGAGCAGTGTGTATAATATATATCACTCAGTATAACAGACCTACTCTCTTTATTTGCTTTAGTTTAGTAGATATCTACAAACAAAGAGTCAATATTTTTCTAAAATCATTTAATAAAATACACAACGGCTGTAGCCTGATTATATGCTTTAGGAGCTGTAGGTGTGTGTGGTACAGTGTGTAGGTGTGTGTGTGTGGTACAGTGTGTGCGTAGATGCGGCGGATAGACGGGTCTCAGTTGGTTTGGTGTCCTTACTTTTAATACTTGTAAATACAACTTTTGGCCCGTAATTTCCCCATTTCAGCGACCAGAGAGAGGGGGGGATATATCCAGTCTCTGATTGTGTTACGTTATTATGAGTGATCTCATACTGTAAATTGTATATATTTATATACATATATTTGTGTGTGTGTGTGTCCACATCTGTAGCCTGTTATTGTCTCATTATACCGCACTCTCAATGAATTAAAAGTAAATATGTGGGGGAACAATGTTCAGCTGATCTAACAGAGATTATAAAATATGACAAAACACTCGACAGCTGATGCAGCTGTTGCCACGTAATAATGAACGGACGTCGCTTTAATATGACCGCTCAGAGGAGAGGAGTTCTCATTTCTTTAAATGTCTGCTGCTTCCCCTCCTCTCTCCTCGGTTCCCCTCCTCGGTCCTCCGCTCGCTCGCATCTCCTGTGGGCGGGGCTGAAGTCGAATAGTCCATTTAGCTTAGGAACCTTCCTAAAGGAGTGAAATGACCCGGAAGTCCCTCAGTGGCAGTCATGATAAGTGCCGTTCGAATTCTCTAGAATGATGAGAATGATAGGAAAGGAGGTTTCAAACTTCCTTTATAACCTCCTTTAGCTTAGGAACCACTGGACCTCCCTAACCGACAGGAGAAGCGAAAATGCTGCCCAACAATGCCTTGCAGCCGCAGCATTTGCCGTCACTCAACAGTCGGCCGTTCACGGAAACAACCGATTATGACCGAGAAATGATATCATGAAAGTTACGGTGCTTATTAAGCTTTTTAAAACGTATGTGGTAAGTTGCCAAAGTGCTTTTTTCTGAACGTTCATCAGTATTATAATCAAAGAGAGAAATATGAACGTTAGTTTTCACTGAAATGATCAAATAAAGTCAACATTTCAGTCTTTACTGAGCTGTGTGGGGTTTGTTCAACTTTTAAAAGATGTTTGAATGGTGATATACACAGTGATAGATGTTAAGGACTAACGTTTAGAATAAATACATTTGTATTGATTTTAAGATCTTTTCATCAATCATACGTATTGGGATCATTGGTATTAATGTGGACCGGAGGGAGAGGGTGACGAGCAGAAGTTTCACTTTCCTTTTTTATTTCAATTCCAACTTTGGTCATGAAGAATATGTTTCTCTGTTGTCCACGTTCATAAAGCAAAGCAGCAGCATCAGAGCACGGTGCAGAGTCTCTCGGTGAGTTCACAGTAGTCCCTCGTTCTTATTGAACATCCATGTTGTAGTCCGCTGTATAGAAAACTGTGGTTTCCATAGTTTCCCCACAGCAGCAGACGCACACAATGACGTCCGCTGGCGCATCATAAACACGTCAGATAGTGAAAGTGCATTCGGATTCTCTAAAGTACCGCAGTCTCTTCTCCTAAGTCCTTTTGAATTCTCCTATCCACTATCCCTTAACCCCGTGACGTTTCACTCAGAGGTCAAGGAATAGACGATAGGGTTAGAACTTAGGAGCTGATTTTTAAACTATCCGACTGCAGCCCGGGACTAAGTCTCGAGGAGGGGAGTCGAGGAGGGGAAATTTAAGAATTGAGAAGCCTCTAAGGAAACCACGAGAAGCAGGGAAATGAGTTTTAAGAGCAATGGGACGTCCTTTCCTCCGGAGCGTCACGTGAAGCGACGTCCGTTTGTGATGACGCCGCACAGCTGATCGTCTGGCAGCAGCTCTGTCTCTGTTATTTCCACACACACCCCCGCCTCTGTTAGTACACATTTACTGACATAAACATTTGTATCATCTGTTGTAGACCCAAATAAATAAAATCAAATAAGAACTCATTCTCAAAAAAGATAAACGCCATTCTTAAAATGTATAGGCTAAACGCGATCATGAAAATGTTTCCAAAAAATGAATAAAATGATTTTTGACCACTTTGTTCTTCAGATATATCACATGTTTGTAACTAAATGAAACATGAATTGAAACAAAACATGGTATAAACTGAGGAGTGAGTCCCGTGAGGTTCATGTGTTTTCTTCACTCCGCTGGGAAACTGCTCTCATGTCAAGAAGCATCAGATCAGTGCATGCACTGCCTCGTCCAATCAGTGAGCGATACACAGTAAGGGGCGGGGCGAGTGTCTGAGGATTTCATCGAAGGATGGTCTGGTGGTTCCTCGGTTATAGCTCCTCCATTATCGCTCCTCGCTCCTTGCTGCTCGGTTCTCCGGAAAAGATAAGGCCATTGGGACGCTACTCAAGATGGCGCAGACAAATTAACTTCCGGTGAGACCGAGACCGAGGAGCGAGGAAATTAAAAATAAGAGAAGTGAGAAGGGCCCCATTTAGCTTAGGAACCTTCCTAACGGAGTGAAATGACCCGGAAGTACGTCAGTGGCAGCCATGATAAGTGCTGTTCCAATTCTCTAGAATGATAGGAAAGGAGGTTTCAAACTTCCTTTATAACCTCCTTTAGCTTAGGATCCACTGGACCTCCCTTTCCGAAAGGAGAAGAGAAAATGCTGCCTCACAATGCTTTGTAGCCGCAGCATTTGCCTTCACTCAACAGTCGACCGTTCACGGAAACAACCGATTATGACCGAGAAATGATATCATGAAAGTTACGGTGCTTATTAAGCTTTTTAAAACATAGGTGGTAAGTTGCCAAAGTGCTTTGTTCTGAACGTTCATCAGTATTATAATCAAAAAGAGAAATATGAACGTTAGTTTTTACTGAAATGATCAAATAAAGTCAACATTTCAGTCTTTACTGAGCTGTGTGGTTTGTTCAACTTTTAAAAGATGTTTGAATGGTGATATACACAGTGATAGATGTTAAGGACTAACGTTTATAATAAATACATTTGTATTGATTTTAAGATATTTTCATAGTTCATACAATCATACGTATTGGGATCATTGGTATTAATGTGGACCGGAGGGAGAGGGTGACGGGCATAAGTTTCACTTTCCTTTTTTATTTAAATTCCAGCTTTGGTCATGAAGAATATGTTTCTCTGTTGTCCACGTTCATAAAGCAAAGCAGCAGCATCAGAGCACGGTGCAGAGTCTCTAGATGAGTTTACAGTAGTCCCTCGTTCTTATTGAACATCCATGTTGTAGTCCGCTATAGAAAACTGTGGTTTCCATGGTTCCCCCATAGCAGCAGACGCACATTTATGACGTCCGCTGGCGCATCATAAACACGTCGGATAGTGAAAGTGCATTCGGATTCTCTAAAGTACCGCAGTCTCTTCTCCTAAGTCCTTTTGAATTCTCCTATCTACTATCCCTTAACCCCGTGACGTTTCACTCATGCGGCTTTCACACCAGTGCTTTTCAGTTTCTAGCTCCGAGCGGGAGCTTTTCTGGTTCAGCTCCGGTTTCCCTTTTCAGCTCCCGCGCTGTTCACACGCCCACTGGCGCCCCAGAGCTGCCCCTGCTGCGTCATGACGTCACCGTTTACATCGCTGATTTGCTCCCCAACGGCAGCCATTACGGCGCTCACAACAACAACAACAACAGCGTCGGGTCGATGATTGTGTTGCTTTTAATCACACGAAGCCAGATTAAATTGAATAACGACTTCTCCAACCTTATGCTTTGCTCCAGAGTGCCGTGGTTCATTGTTTATTAATGTGTTTCTGGGCATTTACCGACCGCTGCAGTGCTGGCTGCTCTTCCACGGGAGTTTATTCTCCCGTTAGCTCCCGGTTATCTCACACTGCAGCGGCCGCTCTAAAGTATTCACTGTCCGACTCACACAAGCAGCTGATGCATATCCCCAGTTCCCCTTAGCCTAAGTGAATGTGTGTCAGTCTGAATTGACACTGTTTGGCATCACAACGCTGTTATGAAAGTTTCTCTGGTATAAAACGGGTGATGTTGGCATAGCAACCGAAGCTAAACTGACTACTTGCATCCGATAGCTCCAATAATACAAAACAACACATCTGCCTCTCTCCACAATGATCGATAACAGTGAACGGATGGTCAAAGTAAGGTACAAATAAACAGAATCACACGAAGCCTGGTTAGTGCTGCCTGACTTTATAAAGTGTGTTTATAGGCACTACTGCTTGTAGGCAGGCATGACAGTCGACCCATGTTCAGGGGAGGTGGGTAGTGATGTTACGTATTGCGCCGAGGCTTCGGAGCGTGTGTCGAGTAATCCCCGAAGCTTTTTGTGAAGCATGTATCGAGGCTTGTATCGTTTTGGGCCAGTGACGTCATCGATGACAAACGAAGCCTCGCTGCCTGTCGACACCACGTGACTGCTTCACGAAGCGATTCAGATCGGTTGAACCGTTGAACCCATACGCTATGGTTGAACCACGACGCTCATAATACCCATGGATGTATAACAAGAACCATATTACCCCTCCTGTACCCGGGCCCGGTGACACGATGGAATTAAGAGAGCTCAGACCCTCACTTATATAGAGGTCGGAACATGTCATAAGTATAAATGGATACAAGCATAAATAAATGTAGGAATAAAAACATCAATAAAAACATCAATAAATACAGGAATACATATGTTGTAGCGTTTTCAGGGAGCTTTAGTGTGTGTGCTGTGGCTCAGCTGGAAAGCAGTTGACTCATGACCGCAGGGTCCCTGGTTCAACGACTGAACAAAACGTATTTTGTTGTTGTTTATAAAAGCTACAGCTAAATGAGACAATGTAGTTAATAAATGTATTCTTTGATATGGTTTAGCCTTTCTCGGGCTACAACAAGTTTATGAATATTATTAAGGAATACAAATCCCTCTTTGCAATGTGTACCAGCCTCCTTAGGCTTTTCAATCACAATCATTAAACTGGAATAAATACAATATTGTTAACATGAAAATATGATTTAATGTTCGTTGTTTAGAGTTATTATAAGGCTTTACTCATTGGGAACTCGGTATGAGAGAGCACACTGTCGAGATGTCCAATCTGCCTGTTTTACACACTTTGACCAGCAGGGTGTTTGTGTTCAAATGAAGCCCATGATGAAGCCTCATGAGATGAACCCTTTTGCGAACCACAACAAGACAACCTTGGCTAGGCTATAAGGCTATTAAACGATAGTATTTGTTAGCAAAATGGCTAATGTTTTAAAGAATTAACACCAGAAACAGTACATAGCGTTACCCAGAGCCCTATAGTAGTCTACTATAGTAATAGTATAATAATAATAATAATAATAGTAGTTATACTATAGGGCTCTGGCGTTACCTAGCTTTTGACAGCTAACGTTAGCATAACCCGGAGCATAAGCTAGCTGGTTAGTACCTGTTACCTTCTTACCTTCATAGTTGTGTATATATGACGCAGCATATAATTTGAAGCCTTTATCGAGTTTGCTGGCTGGGGCTTTAGTCGTCCGGCAAATCCGATGAACATCCGACATTTTTAATTTCGGAAGCTCTTGTAGGCAGCGGGTGTAGAAGGTCATCATTTTTCATCAACAGGAAATGAATCGGCCGCTCTGAGTAGAATGAGGAAGTGACTGTGCATGTAGCCTATTGGCTCGAAAGCTTCAAAGCTTCATAAGGCTTCATCTCGCCATCACTAGAGGTGGGTTTAGTTTCCTGCACGCCTCGACGTAAGAGAGACGTAAGCGACGTCGCCTCTTAGCTCCAAAGCTCTTGCCTCTGGACCATAGACTGTATATATAAAGCTCTGGACCGACAATTTAATAAAAATAATCGAGAGAAGAAAAAGAGATATGTTATCTATCAAAACCCAGTTAGATTAACATTCATTGGATTGCACACTTTGTTTGTTTGTGTGGATATGTAGCACATTAACATTTTAATAGCACTTAATGACTGACTGAATGAAAATGACAATAAATGAAAATGTAAAACGAAAAAAGCGATCATGAAAATGTTTCCAAAAAATGAATAAAATGATTGTTGACCACGTTGTTGTTCAGATATATCACATATTTGTAACTAAATGAAACATGAATTAAAACAAAACACGGTATAAACTGAGGAGTGAGTCCCGTGAGGTTCATGTGTTTTCTTCACTCCGCTGGGAAACTGCTCTCATGTCAAGAAGCATGAGATCAGTGCATGCGCTGCATCGTCCAATCAGTGAGCGATACACAGTAAGGGGCGGGGCGAGTGTCTGAGGATTTCATCTGGTCTGGTGGTTCCTCGATTATAGCTCCTCCATTATCGCTCCTCGCTCCTCGGTCCTCGCTCATCTGGCAGAAATAAGGCCATTGGGACCATAGACATATAAAGAGTAGACGCCGCATCGACCGCTGCTGCCAATCGGCGCTGACGAGCCGTGGGGCCGCCATCTTGGACCGGTCACCCGCTCCACTCAGTGTAATCTGTCTGGCAGGCGCAATGAAGTGTCAGCGCATGTAATCAATCATAACTCGCTGAATACAAAACTGATGTTCACGTTTTTTTTCTTTCTACAAACGTCATATATGTAGGCATGATACCGGACACACGATTCGGCGTATTTGAATATTCATAGTAGGCTTAACAGCAATAGAATATTCTGGTATTTGATAGCCTATACTCATGTATGATAGGTATTTTGCAAAAGTCACACGATATATATAATGTCGGCTAATATATACACACACACACACACACACACACACACATATAAAAAAACACTAATGGTCTATATGATAGAGAAGCAGAAGCAGATTGTGTAGGCCTACTACTCAGCTATTTTAATAAGTTGAAAAATGAAGAAACAATAATACATTATACATAGACAGAAGTTATATATCAGTAAAAATGAATATCTATGTCAGAAAAAATGAAAATCTACATCTATATTTATATATAAAAAATGTAAATTTTCAAGTTAAACACAAGAACATGACACCACCCGCCCCAAACCATATTTACACAAAGTTGCTCATGAAAGTTGAAATGAGCTAAAAGCCCTGAAACAGGACTGTTTTGCAGAGCTTCTTTCTCGTGCTCCCTTTCTGCAGGTCAAGAGAGGTGAGTCTGGCAATGTGGTGTAGTCTTATTTTCAGAAACACAACCAATGACAACAAGTTGGAATAATGGTTGTCGATGCCAAACTGCGTCTCCTCAATGTGTTCCCCAAGCTGAAAAACATCCTCCGTTCCAATCTCCTCCCGGACGATGCAGGTGACTGTCAACACCTTTGGAGCTTGCCTTGTTGAAGCTTGGCGAATCCCCCTCTCTGCAGCTCTCAGCACCTTCACTGTGCCTGGTGATGGAATCACTAGACCACCGTTGTTTTTCAGGGCGAGAAGGTGGTAGCTCTCATCAAATGATGAAGGTACAGCATCTCTGACCAAGCTTGCACGGCACACATCACAGGACAGCTTTGGCAGAATCTGCCGGACTACAAATCCTGCGATGTAGACCAGCGCGTTTTCCACCAGACCACCAAACTGAGTGGGAAGATAGCTGTGGTCACTCACAACAGCCGAAATGTTGGCGAATGGAGATGGGTGCTCTTCAGCAGTTTCAGCAGAGGACATCTCGACCGCAGACAGGGACACAGTGTGATCTTGGGCTGCCACGTTGCCTGTCTCACTATGGAACACCGAACCATCAGACAGCGGAAGATGGCCTGGAACTGGCGTGCAGATGGATTGTTATTCCAGCCACCTTGTATGGAAAACAGGCACACAATACATACATTACTCATAAGTCATTTTCAGAATGGATTGCAGTTAAAAGAACATCAACCCTACCTGACGCTCTGATGGAAATAAATAGGAGCTCCAAGTGATCCTGGCTGAACCTGTAGGTGAGGACATACCGCTGAACTTGGAGCAGTTCAGGAATCATCAGCATCAACGTGTCGATGTTAATGACAAATCCGATGACTGACAAGTACCTGCAAAAGAAAAACATTTTATTACTCTGATCATGGCAAAACATATACAGTATACTTGTAGGACACTTAGCTAACTAGGAACAATGTAATTTCAGAACTGGGATAACTTGAGAACAAGAACACATGCAATACATACCATTTTGACACCTACATGTGCTTGATGTTGTGTGATACGTACCATTAGAAGCATCTGGGACCTCAAAAACAATGAATACAAGATCATTCAAATAGAAACAAAACTGCAGATTGAAAAACATTGAAACAAGAGAACATCATTTCAACATACATACCCTCCTTCTAATACCTGCAAAACTTGATGTTGTGTAATACATACTATTTAAAAGCATCTGGGACCTCAAAAACACTGAATACAAGATCATTCCAACAAACAAAAGTGAACACAGAAAAACATTGAAATAAAAGAGCATCATGTTAGCAGACCAAACTAAAGGAAAACACGTTGTAACAGTAGCATCATATGAACCTGATGGAGAGAACAGAGCATCTTATGAACTCGATGCATAACGGAACAGAGTATCGTTGAACTCATGTCGTGAACTTTTCATGCATGAATAACAAGCACTATTTTAATAGACCTCTTAGATCGGTGAAGTGGTGTTCCATCTTTTGTCACCAAAGTGAGCAAGTACTCCCTGGCTCTTGACAAACATGATTTCCTCTCTATCCACTTCAAAGCACCCAAGGGAGATTTGAATCCTTTGGCACGAGGATTGCGTCCATTCATTGTGTCAAACAGCCTGTCAATAATCTATAACGAAATATCGGCATCTAAATCACTATCATTACAGTGTTTCATTAGGTATCAGATCGTTGTAATCAATACTCATCTATTCAAGATATAAAGAGAACAGAGTACTTATTTCTAAACTGTATGTTCAACGTGCAACATGCAAACTTAGTATTTGCTTGACTTCCTTCTCTCCATAGGGTGCTTTGTGCTACAGCAAATTTCACACAGAGCTTTACCACTCTAACATGTGTGAAGGTTTGTGTAAGGTTATATACAAACTTTTGTATTTATGAATATGCAATATCACGGTTCATGAAAATATTTGCATGTTGAACTTAGAGAATTATCAACAAAGTGTTCCTGATGCTCAAATCACATTTTAATCAATTATTTAAAAACAAACACGTACTTGGTTCTATAATCACTAACTGTTTACCTCAATGAATTCTGCCGTTGCCTCACAGTCTTTAAACTGAGAGTACCTAAGATCCCTCACTGTGTGGAGAGCGACTGGCACGGAGCGACTCAGTGTTTGTGCAGCCAGGGACACCCTCATCTTGTGGTTCTCAAAGTAGACATGTTTGTCTATGATTTTATTGGCAGCATGCAGTCCGTCTTTTTTTTGCACAACATTGAGATGATTGATGAACCTCCACTTGATCTGTCCGGTGGTCGTTGCAATTGGACTGTATGCCTGCAGAGAAAGATTCAGTCACTGCTCAAACAAGTACAAACAGCAACATGTTGATCATCACGTCCAGCCATAACTGTGCAAATGAACAGACAACAATATTTAGATACAACTTTTAGCAGCAGAGACATAACTTGTACAAACAGGTCTACAACAATCATCATTTACCTGCAACATATTACCAACTTCAGCATGTGGCATGCATCCATCATTACGAATACTTTGTCACCAGTCGAGGGATGCGGGAAACTGGTTTGAAGCGGCTCCTGTGGGTTTCCCTTCAGCTCACACCCAAGTTGGTTGCACATACTGACGTTGGAGGCATCCATCGTGACAGATACCACCCGAATGCCCCGTGCATGCAGCTCCTCCAAAGCATGACTGAGAAGGACCCTTTGTGTTTCAGGTGACAGAGACTTCGTCAGGTAATATGCAATGGGAGCCTTCCAATGTCCTTGTAGGCCAACCACCATGAACACGAGAGCCTCAGTAGCAACATCGGTCTCATTGTTTCCATCACCCATGTCTACAAAACCAGACATTGACTGGTTATGTGGATTATATTGCACATGTTTTCTGATGGCCATGGCATCCAACATGAGTGCAACACATCCATATTGAGCCTGGTCGTCCTGGCATCTTCTCTCCAGCATATCCAGCATCATCTTGTTCAGGCCAGGCTTGCCATCCACCGAACACAGCCACCTGTAAAAAAAAAAAATGAGAAGTAGCTATTTAACGTATTTGCAACCGTAATTTCCAAAAATGAAATTGAACAACATTAAGACTACCTTTGTAATGTATGTGGATGAGGGAGGGGAAGGTTTGTAGTCTCTGAGGTATTCGTATGCCTTTGGACCATGTAGATGGAGTGTGAGGGCAAGCTCTCTGTGGGCCTTTGAGTACTCATGGCCCTGCTTTGCCTTCAAGTCTATTTGAAGATCTGAAATTGTATGAGAAAAAATTAATAAGTCCCCTTCATATAATAACAAAGGAGTTTAATAAAGAGTGTAAGAGTAAGATGTACATGCATTTCAAAGTGCTACTTTCATCTTACCTGAGTAGAAATCAAGCCTCTCTTTGAGTTCTTCATTAATGAGGTTCTTTTCCCTCAAATCCCCCAAAAGAGTCCTCACTGTGGTCTTTGCCCTCTTTTCTCTAGCCATGGCATTCTTCCTCTCTCGCTCGAGACTCTCCACTCTTGCTAAAGCTTCATTGAGTCTGGCCTTAAGAGCAGTAGGAGAAGCAGGCGAGACATAGCTATGATCCTAGAAAGAGGGATGAACATGGTTTGAGTGATGTTTCACTTCACACACATCACTTTGACACAACTAGAGTATGGCCCACATTCTTTCTTATAGTCATCACCTGTCAAAGCCACTGCCAGCATCATGCGTGTGTGTGTGTGTGTGTGTGTGTGTGTGTGTGTGTGTGTGTGTGTGTGTGTGTGTGTGTGTGTGTGTGTGTGTGTGTGTGTGTGTGTGTGTGTGTGTGTGTGTGTGTGTGTGTGTGTGTGTGTGTGTGTGTGTGTGTGTGTGTGTGTGTGTGTGTGTGTGTGTGTGTGTGTGTGTGTGCGCGCGCGTGTGTGAGTGTGCCAGGAATGCATGTTCAACATGTCTTCAATTGTGTGTGTATGTGTTTATCTGTGAGTGTGTTTAATATGAGTGGCAACAAACAAGAGAGATTTTACTTTGTCTAGGACCATTATGATATGATGTTGAAAATAGAAATACTCACATCATTAGGCTGAGGTTGTGAGTGTGAGGTTGAAGCTTCTGGGTCGTCCTGAGGGGCCACAGACAGGCTCTCTTCAGCTTTTCTGGAAGTAGACGTAGTCCTGCCCTTTTCCAGCTAAAATGAAGAAGCATAATACTTGAAAAGAATATATATATATATATATATATATATACACACGCACACACACAGAGATAGGTATTTCACCCTGCCCTGTTATTGATAATAGAATATTTACATGTATGAATGCTATTAGCTTTATGATGATACACCTACTCTTTGGAGGTGAACCGGGAAGCTGAAGATGGAGGGAATAACACCATCTCTGAGTCGGACAATCTGTCCTGTCCTGTCAAACTCGTCCTGCTTACAATGCTCACTGCAAAGCACGGATGACTCGCTTGCAGTGAACCCTTCCCTCCTCAAAGCAACTTCCCACTTCTTCCTCATATCTTTGTCTTTGGGAAACCTTCAAAATAAAAACGGGAGATTTGAGAGTCAACACAAACATTTTTTAAGAAGGAGGTCAAGCTTATTTTCTTCCTTCTTCATAGATAGATTAGATTAGATTTTACTTTATTCATCCCACAACGGGGAAATTCACTTGTTACAGCAGCATATGATTTATAAAGTCTCAGTTGGCCATACACATAATGTTTGCTGGCTACGATTTCGCTGGCGGACATCAATACAGTGCAATAATAATGTTGAATCTTACTTGTGAAAATTAATCTCCCGACCCCTGTTCGCAATCGTCCGCCGATTTGCACAGCAATACGCCGCACAGTGCTCTGGCATCTTGAAACCTCTGCTGTCTCTGGGTAGAATGTCTGTAGGATGACCGGTCCAAGATGGCGGCCGTATTTCTTGCGCCCCAGCAGCCAATGCGGCGTCTACTCTTTATATGTCTATGATTGGGACGCTACTCAAGATGGCGCAGACAAATCAACTTCCGGTGATACCGAGACCGAGGAGCGAGGAAATGAAAAATAAGAGAAGTGAGAATGGCCCAGGGCTTAAATGCACATCGAGGACCGAGCATCAAGCATCGAGGAGACTTATCTCAGCCAATGATAGCTCTGCATGCATCCCCTGGATATTATTTTAGAAACTGCGTTCATCGCGACGCGATGTTTCCAGAGAGAACAGCTGTGAGGTCCGTGCAGAAAGCAGAGCAGTGTGTATAATATATATCACTCAGTATAACAGGCCTACATTACTCTCTGTATTTGTATGCTGTAGTTTAGTAGATATCTACAAACACGGAGTCAATATTTTTCTAAGACCATCTAGTGCTTCACATAATAAAATACACAACGGCTGTAGCCTGATTATGCTTTTGGAGCTGTAGGTGTGTTTAGTGGCGTTTCTATATGTACAAAAGTGGTGGGGCACAAAAAACGTAGATGTCTATATGAGCTTCTGCAGGTTCTGAGGTTCATGGCTGGTGAGGCACTGGCACTGACTCTTCAGGTTTACAAATATTATATTTTGTCCTAAATCAAAATATAATATTATTTTCAAAAGCCTCTTTAGTCTGATGCTTCAATTAATTTTAAACAGACAGTTCAACAAAAGGATACCCAAAAAATGTAATTTGATCATTTAAATATTGAATTGTTCTCTCTTAGTAAGATCCCATTTTCAATAAAATGGCGGTCTTACCTTGACTTGAAGATGAAGTCCATTTGCCTATCCTTCTGGACAAAAATCTCTATTACTTTTTTGTAAAAGTCCTCCTTATCTTCTTGTAGTTTCAAAAGTCTATCATAAATCTAAATGATGGATTTATGATTCGAAAATTATAAAAGTAGGGTAGACATGTGGATATTATCCGGCTGAACAAAACGTGCATTTATCTAACAGCTACGTTTCCCACAGATCTTATTTGGAGCTATTTTCTAAGATTCTATGCTTTTTTGTGGAGGGAAGCCATGCGCAGCTTACTTCCTGGTTTTAGGATGCGTCTCTCTCCTCCTCTTCACCTGCTCTTCACACACCACACTTTTCGCGGCACACGTACTTACAGCTCTGAATTATGTGAGATGACGTATGGTGGGGATGGCAGCTCAGTGCCCCTATGGTCATTATTTTTTGCCACACACATTAAATAGGAAAATACTCTGAGCATGCGCAGTGTAGTTTTTACAGTCACCGTTCACTTCTTTGACCGTGAGAGGGAGGGGCAGGATCGGGTTTTGTCCCACATGGCTCTAACAAACAGCTCAATAGGCACACACTGTAGACACTAATTAGAAGAACACAGACTAAAACAGCAATGTACAGACGAATCAGATCTTAAAATATATTTTATATATATTTAAATTTATTTTTTGCATTTTGTTGTAATCATTATTTTAATACTTTCTGCTGACACTAGGTGGGGCTGTGCCCCTAATAGAGAGGCGAAGTCCTTCCCTTTCCGGGAGCCTCCATGGGACCCCGGAAGCGTAAAATTATACATTGAAGTCAATGGAGAGAGAAAGGTTATCTTTTGATCCCGTTTGAATTGTGCCACGAATGACACATATGATGTTCCATCCATCCATCCATCTTCTCCCGCTTATCCGTGGTCGGGTCGCGGGGGTAGCAGTTCCAGCAGAGAGCCCCAAACTTTCTTTTCCCTGGCGACATCAACCAGCTCTGACTGGGGGATCCCAAGGCGCTCCCAGGCCAGCGAAGAGATATAATCCCTCCACCTGGTCCTAGGTCTACCCCTTGGTCTCTTCCCAGCTGGACGTGCCTGGAACACCTCCCTAGGGAGGCGCCCAGGTGGCATCCTAACTAGGTGCCCGAACCACCTCAACTGGCTTCTTTCGACGCGAAGGAGGAGCGGCTCAACTCCGAGTCCCTCCCTGATGACCGAACTTCTCACCTTATCTCTAAGGGAGACACCAGCCACCCGGCGGAGGAAACCCATCTCGGCCGCTTGTATCCGCGATCTCGTTCTTTCGGTCATGACCCATCCTTCATGACCATAGGTGAGGGTAGGAACGAAAATGGCCCGGTAGACAGAGAGCTTTGCCTTCCGGCTCAGCTCCCTTTTCGTCACAACGGTGCGGTAAAGCGACTGCAATACCGCTCCCGCTGCTCCGATTCTCCGGCCCATCTCACGCTCCATTGATCCCTCACTCGAGAACAAGACCCCGAGATACTTGAACTCCTTCACTTGGGGTAAGGACTCATTCCCTACTTGGAGTGGACAGTCCATCGGTTTCCTGCTGAGAACCATGGCCTCAGATTTGGAGGTGCTGATCCTCATCCCAGCCGCTTCGCACTCGGTTGCGAACCGATCCAGTGAGTGCTGAAGGTCGCAGACCGATGAAGCCATCAGAACCACATCATCTGCAAAAAGCAGTGGTGCAATCCTTAGTCCACCGAACTGCAGACCCCCCCCCCCACGACTACGCCTCGAAATCCGATCCATGTATATTACAAACAGGATTGGTGACAAAGCGCAGCCCTGGCGGAGGCCAACCCTCACCGGAAATGGGTCCGACTTACTGCCGAGGACCCGGACACAGCTCTCGCTTTGGGAGTACAGAGATTGGATGGCCCTGAGTAGAGACCCCCTCACCCCATACTCCCGCAGCACCTCCCACAGTAACTCCCTGGGAACCCGGTCATACGCCTTCTCCAAGTCTACAAAACACATGTAGACCGGATAAGCGTACTCCCAGGCCCCCTCCAGGATCCTTGCGAGAGTAAAAAGCTGATCCGTCGTTCCACGACCAGGACGGAATCCGCATTGTTCCTCCTCAATCTGAGGTTCGACAATCGGCCTGACCCTCCTTTCGAGTACCTTGGAGTAAACTTTCCCGGGGAGGCTGAGTAGTGTGATGCCTCTGTAATTGGCACACACCCTCTGATCCCCCTTTTTGAAAAGGGGGACCACCACCCCGGTCTGCCACTCCTTCGGTACCGTTTCCGACTTCCACGCAACGTTGATGAGACGTGTCAACCATGACAGTCCCTCAACACCCAGAGCCTTCAGCATTTCCGGGCGGATCTCATCCACCCCCGGGGCTTTGCCACTGTGGAGTTGTTTGACGACCTCCCCCCGGGAGATTGGCGTTGATCCCCCGTCATACTCCAGCTCTGCCTCTAACATAGAGGGCGGAGTTGTCGGGTTCAGGAGTTCCTCAAAGTGTTCCTTCCAACGTCCCAACACTCCATCAGTTGAGGTCAACAACGTCCCATCCTTACTGTACACAGCTTGGATGGTTCCCTGCTTCCCCCTCCTGAGGTGTCGGACAGTTTTCCAGAACAACTTTGGTGCCGCCCGAAAGTCCTTCTCCATGTCTTCTCCGAACTTCTCCCACACCCGCTGCTTTGCCTCGGCCACGGATGAGGCTGCTGCCCTTCGGGCCTGTCGGTACCTTGCAACTGCTTCGGGAGTCCCCCGGGATAACAAATCCCTGAAGGCCTCCTTCTTCAGTCGGACGGCTTCCCTGACCACCGGTGTCCACCAGGAGGTTCGAGGGTTACCGCCCCTTGAGGCACCTAAGACCTTGAGACCACAGCTCCCCACCGCGGCTTCGGCAATAGAGGCTTTGAACACCGACCACTCTGGTTCAATGTCCCCAACCTCCACAGGAATGCCCGAAAAGCTCCGCCGGAGGTGTGAGTTGAAGGCCTCCTGAACTTGGGCCTCCTCCAGACGTTCCCAGTTCACCCGAACTACACGTTTGGGCTTACCAGGTCTATCCAGAGGCTTCCCCCGCCACTCGACCCAACTCACCACCAGATGGTGATCAGTTGACAACTCCGCCCCTCTCTTTACCCGAGTGTCCAAAACATACGGCCTCAGGTCCGATGATACGATAACGAAATCGATCATGGACCTTCTGCCTAGGGTGCTCTGGTACCACGTACACTTATGAGCATCCTTATGTTCGAACATGGTGTTTGTTATGGCCAATCCATGACTAGCACAGAAGTCCAGTAACAAACCACCACTCCGGTTCAGATCAGGGGGGCCGTTCCTCCCAATCACGCCCCTCCAAGTGTCTCCATCATTGCCCACATGTGCGTTGAAGTCTCCCAGCAAGACTAAGGAGTCCCCTTCAGGAGCCCCATACAGGACTCTTTCCAGGGTCTCCAAGAAGGCCGAATACTCTGAACTGCTGTTGGGTGCATAAGCACACACAACAGTCAGAGTTTTCCCCCCCATAACCCGCAGGCGTAGGGAGGCGACCCTCTCGTCCACTGGGGTAAACTCCAACAACGAAGCACCTAACCGGGGACTTGTGAGTATCCCCACACCCGCCTGGCGCCTCACACCTTGAGCAACTCCGGAGAAGAATAGAGTCCAACCCCTATCCAGAAGTAAGGTTCCAGAGCCGACGCTGTGCGTAGAGGTGAGCCCAACCAGATCCAACTGGTACCGCTCCACCTCCCGCACAAGCTCCGGCTCCTTCCCCCCCAGAGAGGTGACGTTCCACGTCTCCAAAGCCAGCTTCTGCCGCCCGGGTCTGGTCCGTCGAGACCCTCCGCTTTCACTGCCACCCGTCTGGCAGCGCACCCGACCCCATCGATGTTTCCCGTAGGTGGTGGGCCCGCGGGACAGAGAAGCGGAGGTGTTGCCCACGTTGCCTTTTCGGGCTGGGCCCGGCCGGGCTCCGTGGCAAGCCCGGCCACCAGACGCTCGCCGACCATATGATGTTTGTCAATTTAAAAGAATATTTTGCAAGTCAAAAAAATAAAAATGTGTCGTAAAACTGTGAAGTTACACATTTTTTTGTGTGAAACCGCTGAGTGAACTACAGGTCTCTGGTCTCGCACAATACGCGTCACCATCACAAAGACGGCCGTCACGTTAGCAAATTTCACCTGTTTCTTTCAGAATGAGAATAAAAGTATAAAACGAGGTGAACATCACTACAAGTCTGGACACGTTGAGAGCTATACATACACAAAAGGGGAGTTAGTCGGTTCTGTAAAAGCAGCGGGACCGGCTTTACAAGATGTTGGTGAGTAATATGAGTGCAATGCGTAACGTTAATGTCAGCTAGCTAACATTAGCTAACAAGGTACACTAACGTGTTTTGTTTCAGGAACTAGTTTTCTCCTTAAGAACTTTGTGGTCTCTGTGTATGCTGTGGATAACATTAGTGTTCACAAGAACAAGGTAAACTCCCGTGTTTTGTTTTAGTTGCTCTTCAGTTTTATATCGACTATACTGTATGTGTGATCTCCTTTTACATCTCGTTGTGTCATTTGAGTTTATTTGCTGTGTAGATTCAAGGGTTTTGGTTATCTTGTCAATTTGTTTGGTTATCTAGGCACAGCTGTGTGTGACTCCCTCTGGTACACCGGTATGTGTTTTCCTAATGTAGAGAGCGTTGATTAATTAATAAACTACACACTGAGTCTAGATCCTGATCAAATCCTTTTTTATTGTTGATTAAATGTTTTTCAAAAATGTATTCATACACATTTAGAAAAATACAATGTACAATCACAACCAGTACAACACAAATTACAAAAAATACAGAAAAAACAAACAATAACAACAATCAGACAAGAGGACAAAACTATGGAAAAATAACCCCTCCCACCCCCAGATCCGGACAATCCTTGTATTATTGCTCATTCAATCTATTATAGCATGCTAACAAACATGGTACTTACTTTATTTGTACAGATCTGCATGGGAGACGATGGCGCGATGCAGAGCGCTGTCTGTGATTGTGCACGGGGGATGTACAAATGCAGCCACGCTGCAAG
>NW_027263002.1:56519-249713 GCF_902827115.2 Pseudochaenichthys georgianus
GGGGTCCCATGGGCCAGAAGTAGATGGGCGTGACTTCGCCTCTCTATGACCAGTCGCCACTGGGTGTGTGTGGTACAGTGTGTCGGTGTGTGTGTGTTGTACAGTGCGTAGTTGCGGCGGACAGACGGGTCTCAGTTGGTTTGGTGTCCTCTGCTTACTTTTAATACTTGTAAATACAACTTTTGGCCCGCAATTTCAATTCCCCATTTCAGCGACGGGAGAGAGGGGGGGGGGGGGGGGGTATATCCAGTCTCTGATTGTGTTACATTATTATGAGAATGCTCTCATGTTTGATTCTGAAATTGTATATTTATATAAATATTTGTGTGTGTCCGCATCTGAAGCCTGTTATTGTCTCATTATACCGCACTGTCAATGAATTCAAAGTAAATAAGTCGTCATGAACACATCTGTCCATCAGACAGAGGGCTGCTTCTCATTTCTCTAACCGCCTGCTGCTTCCCCTCCTCTCTCCTCGGTTCCCCTCCTCAGTCCTCCACTCGCATCTCCTGTGGGCGGGACTAAGTATCGAGGATAGGAGTCGAGGAAAGGAGTTGAGGAGGGGAAATTAGAGCATTGAGAAACCTCTATGTTGTTGAGTGTTTCAAATGTATATTTTTGAGGCATTGGGCACTACAAGCAGTGAGCCATCTGGTTCCATTATAGTGGAGCGAAGGCAGACATCTCTATGTTAACGGGGTAGGTAATTTTGGATAAACCAGCTCGAGTGAGCTAGAATCATGGATGTATAATAAGAACTGGATACAGCGTGGGAGGCGGGCCTCATTCATTCCTATGAGAGTTGCTCATTGGCGCATGATGACAAAATGGCCCAACTTTTGAGAGAGCGAAACGTCACAGATTACCCGGCATGCCTGAGAGGTACCCGTATGCGCTCATAGCGCATGCGCAACTTTACCCAAAATGCTCGTTCACATCAAGCACGTCAATTTGCGTACACGTAAGTTACAGAACCGCGCGTTCATTACAGCATGGTAATGATTTGTTATTATGATGGATTTGATATTAACGAGGCGGCAGCTAGCGGCTAGCTAGTAATTATGCTAATGTACACATCAATCGTTATGTACTTATACTACGCCAGGGTTCTGCAACCTTTTTCATATGAAGTGCCATTACAAAAAAAAAGTGTTATCAGCGTTCCAACAATTGAGAATTATCCACGGGGGGGTTGAGGAGCTTTACGCTCGTGAACTATCAGCAGGAGGGCGGGGGAGCCATGGTTAGAATTTGAAAATACACAGCCGGAAAAAATCTGCCGCTTCCTCACAGAGCCCCTCCTCCAACACACACGAATGCGCACATGACCAATGAGGGCACGAGATAAGTTTGTGCACAGATGGAAGGCTGACAGGCAGGTAGGCCATCCAGTTACTTTAGCTAAAATGATTGGTCGTGCTTTTTACAGAACTACGGCTTCCACAGAGGACATTTTTTAATGGATTTTTTGTCAAAGCACTTCAGATATTCATTGCTATCGGGATGTTAAGAGCATTCCATGGAATATAACAAAAAGCGTATCTCGAGCCGGTTTCTCAAACTTACCTACCCCACCTTTAATTTCCAAAACTCTGTAACTCACACCAAAACAATCTCGATAACAAATAGCTCTAAGATTTGAGGGTGAACGGTCCCTTAAGGTGATGTAGTTCTGACTGAAACATGGGCTTGAGTTAGGACTGCACTGACTTCAGAGGATAAGTTACTCTTTATATCTGGCAGCATAATGAGCAAGCCTTGTTGATTTAGGTTATTTATTCAAAATGAAGTTAAATAGATATTTGTGATGTATAATTACAACTACTAAGCAAATACATATAGGCCAGTTAAAAGTAGCTCCATCATTACCAGCAGTAACGTTAAACGGGTGAACACGTTTTTTCATCAATCATTTTTTCAAATGAACATGGTTTTAAATGGGCCATTACTACTACTTTTGGCGCTTTGAGTATATTATTCTTAATATTTTTATTCCAGCTAACAATTTAAAGCATGACTTTTACTTTAACTTCAAGTTGGTTTTGTTGACATAGCAGAACTCACCTGAAATGATATGTAGATGTGGTTTAGTCATGATAATTGAAAAAAACAATTCTGATACATCAGAGAAAATAACTTGTTCACCGAAAAAGATTTGTTGATTGTTCCAATTGTTGCAGTTTTATTATGATTCAGTATACTTTTATTAAAGGACTCTAATCATGTTAATTATATACAATTCTGTCTGTTATTCATATTGTTAATAAATTGCAGGTGTTCACCTTCATTTCATATTTTATGGAATGGAAAATAAATCCCAAAACACAGCAGCATGGATTGCATAATGTTAAGTTATGTTGTAAAGTTGAAAATATTTTAGAATAAATCGGGAAGGCTGTTTAAGGCAGATTTCGCAATAAACTGTCCTGATTTAAAACAATTGTCATATATAAAATGGATTTAGAAACTTGCCTGCGTTTCATGTCATCTCAATTGTTTCAGGGCAACTCTCCCATTAATCTGGAACACACACACACACACACACAGACACACACACACACACACACACACACACACACACACACACACACACACACACACACACACCACACACACAACACACACACACACACACACACACACACACACACACACACACACACACACACACACACACACACGGTGTATTGATTAATTGTCTCAGAAACTCATGTTCAAATATTGTATGAATATTAATGAGCTGTCTGGGCCTATAGAAGCTACTGGAGACAGGTGAGTCAAATACACAGATTCACAGCGCAATTCAAGCGGGGCTCCCTTCAAAAATAAAATCTCATAACTTCGGGAGCGAATAATCAGAATAAAACAATTGCCCAATACATCTCCAATTAACTTTTGCACTTGTTTAACAAATTGATCATTAAAGTTAAATGGAAGAAAAGAGGAAGAAAAAAGAGGAAGAACAAATACAAAGGTTTTTGTGGAAGTTGCCGGTGGTGTGGGAACTCTTTGAACTTTACTTTGAAAGGGCAATCCGGAAGTGGCGTCGCTCAGTGTGGCAGCTTGTCGGTGCCTGCAGCCTGTAGGAGCGGCCGGTTCCTCCCAGCACCCTCACCGTTCAGAGGGAAAGCTTTTCTTCTCACAGCAGCAGCGGGGATTTTTCGGACTGCACACGCCGGATATTCATCACACCAAAAAACGCACTCACGACTGAACGCGACGAGAGCAGAAGGACACTTTCCCGGGTCGTGTATCCCTCCACGTCTCAGCTTTAGGCCGCCGTTTCTTTGTTTAATTTCTATACAAAATATTTCTTCGTACGTTGTCCCCCTCCCGACTGGCTCTCAGTGGCGCACTCAGCTCTCTTTTGCTGACATGGTAGATTATCACGCTGCTAATAATCAATCCTCGACCGAGGGCGTGCAGATATACATGGAGCAAGAGAATGATTGGGACCGGGACCTGCTCCTGGACCCGGCCTGGGAGAAACAGCAGAGGAAGGTAAGGAACCAAAGTCGGGCCCAGCTGGGCCGAGTGGAGCCGGTCTGAGAGGAGGCGGTGTCGGCGGGTAGAAAGAAAATGGCAGGGAGGGATGTGATGGGGAGAGGAGGTCAGAGGCAGAGCGGGCCTCGGGTTCGTGTGAAGCCCGTAGCTGCTCCTAGAGCCCCGCTTCACACCCACCACACTGCTCTCAGCTCGGCTTCTCAATGTCAAGTTCTTAATTTCCCTCTTGATAAATGTTCCTATTACTTCTGTGAATCAGTCGTGCTCGGTGTGTGTGTGAGTGTCCAACATAAGCTTTCACTCTTTAGAAAGGTTGTTTTTCCCTCTGCGATAGGAAACGGGGCGCCACATTGTTGTAAAAAAAAAAAATCAAACGTGTGATTGTGCAGACCTGCGAGGCTTTAAATAGAAAGGGGAATGGTGTTATCTGGGCGTCCTGCCCCACTGGCAGGGTGGAGGCCGATAAGACTGACGGAGTTTCAGCTGCTGACCGAAACCAGGCCGATGCTCCGATAATGTAACTCTGGAGCTGCTGTGCTTCATTATGTCTCCACATTGTATCTTTTTTGTACACTGAGAGAAAGCAGTGATTCTTGGGCAGTGATTACATTCATAGCAGGCAGTTTTATTATAACCCATGGCCTGCTGGTGATATTCTTCCCATGGTTAGCAACTTGTTTAGCAATGATTCCAAATAGACTATTTACATATTTAGAACATACAGTATTGTTAATGAACAATCTGTGGCACAGACTGCTTTTCTGACAGGTCAGGTTTAACATCACCTCATGTTAAAGCTAGGAGCATTGGTAAGCTATGTGGAGACACCCATTGTGTGTACGTGCAGACTGTTACATGGTGTCTGTGCTATCACACCTCAATTCATATTCTTCCCACAGCCCTGGGACATATTCGTTTCTGTCTCCCCACTCACCTCACTGCAAAGAGCTAAACGCCCACTAGCTGTGCTGCACATTTTGGCTTCAGTTATATTCTGCATACATACTCAGATAGCGATATGAAACCCTCGTGTGGTACACCTGGCCCTGCACCCCCTGCTTTGTGGCCTAATACAACACCAACGTCTAAATAACCTGATTATCATCTCCTTAAGAAATCTACATTTCCACTGTGCCTTTTTTACTTGTCTAAAACAAGCAGCACCTACTCATACTCTACATCCCCCACCTTCATCAACTCTCCTTCCAATTTCTCCTCATCCTCTAATTCTGTGTCGACATGCTTTCCAATAGATGCCACTGAGTCAGAACCAATGCTAATGTTCCTTGACATACTTTGCAGACTTTCCCCTATGATGGCTAGTAACCTTGCTAGTAACCTAGCCTTGCTGTATGATCATATCTCAAAAATAAAGACCCAGTGAAGCACTGATATATTGGGCAATGGAGGATGCAGTTCTGATCATTTGAGCATCCCCAACCTCTCCTTGGGGAGTGGAGAGGCAGTATAATGATGGATGATTTGAAGAACCATTGCTTAAGCAAGAGGAATGATTGAGTGGGTGTGTTTTTATTTGTGTGTAGAGCTAACCAGGCTACGCGCCCTTTCTTATCCTCTTACTAGCCAAATGGCTGGCATACTTTCTAGTGGTGTGACAGCATGCCGAGCATAGAATCGTGCATTTTTATTAGGCTACTCAGCATTTTAGCCGTCACCATCAAGCATTCCTGCTGATGATTAGCATCACGGCCTGAGGTTAACCTTGCTGTTAACTAAAAGTGGCTAGATGACTGCGAGGACTCACACGGGTCAAAGTTTGCTCAAACATCTAACCTACCAATCATTAACAGACTGAGGCTTGTTGTGCAAACCGACCGGGGGTGAGGTCCACTCCTGAACCTGCAGTCCTCAGTGAGGCTGGTAGGTAGGTGTGTTGGCCGGGAACAGGACGGCCTGGGGACATGTCCCCCTGCCAAGCCTGAGTTCTGCTGGCCCCGGAGAGGCGGGGGAACCGAGGGTCAAATTCCTGCGGTGTATTCACGCTCACTGTGCCAGTTATTGCGCAAAAGTGAGCAAATGCCTCCCGCAGGAATATCAAGTGAGAAGTGGATATAATGAGTGTGGGAATGGATTTGTCCTTGTAGTCTGTGAGGGGGGGACTTGAGGTCAAAAGCAGGAGCCGTTTGACAGATGCACAGTTTACCGCCGTCATGCTGACTCTTCACATCTACCATGTAGCGTAAAACAAGAGGGGGAATAAGGCAGCAATGCTTAGGATTGTTTCGGGCATTCTTGCCTGTATTTGATGTCCAGGGTTAAGCAGGAGAGACATCATTCTGTATGAAGAGTCACAGAACTGGAATGTGGCTTCTGTTCACATTCAAACGGCACCTTATCTAATGCTACGAGGACCAGGACTTGATCTGTTTGTGTTCAAATGCTGCAGCACATACCGAGATAGATGGATAGATACTTTGTTTATCCCAAATCGGGAAATTATATTGTCACAGCAGCAGTGTTGAAAACCATTACACAAGTTACACATATAATATCTAACATTAGCAACAAGTTTGTACAAATTCACAATAGAAAAGACATGTATCTCTAAATAATACACAATACAACAACAATATTGAGTAAATTGAATACTCTACAATATAGAATCTCACTAAGCCACAGAAATATACTACCAACTCATATAGCGAAGACACATTGTCCAACGTGTTAGCCCTGCTGATCAGAGAATCACGGTGCGAAACTTGATTTATTTTATAACAACATTTCTCAACACCACTGAGTACCTGGACTGAGCCCCGCTGAGTCCAGTTAGCTGCACTCTGTTACAGACCAGGCTCCTCACTGACAAACATATTATTAGCCCCAAAGACCCTGACACTGTGTCCCAGGGCCTCTTAATATTTAAAAAAACTATGAATGTGTCATACCATCCTAACGGGAAGAAACTCAGCTAACTGATGATACGAACCATTTTACCGAAATAAAACACAAGTCTCACAAGTAGGGTCTAAATGAGCCCTGAGCGAAAACATGCTAACGCACTTAGCACAGAACTCTATATACTTATCGGATCTGCACAAACAAGCTTAGCTAACAAGCTGAGATTCCACAGATTCTATAAATATAAGTATCACTGAGCGATCAGAACTCGTGACAGGGGAAGCAAATACAGACATCACACGACTTAGCTTTAGATAGCAAAACACGGAGATATGCTCACCTTTTGCTGTTATTCTGATCAAAGGTTGTGTTCCATGGCATTAAAACGAGAAAAACGCGGCTGAAGGTTGATCCATAGGTTAATCCAATGTGTCTGTCACTCTGAAAAAATGATTGATGATCCATAATTCAATTTTTATGCCAAAAACTGAGTTTTTTGATATGGCTTTTTCAAGGCCGATACCGATACCGATTATTAGTAATCAAGGAGACCGATAACCGATATTTGGAACCGATATACATTTGCAGTAAAATCAGAAAATCGTGGTGTCAAAATGTAGAATAACACAAACTCCAACACAACTCAACACAACTTCTTTGAAATGCATTTAAGCATAGCCTATATTATGCTTAATGAACTTTTAAACATCTTACAACTGGTTTCCTCTCTGAGCCCTTTTCTTTAGTGCAGTCATCTGCAATGAGT
Source organism: Pseudochaenichthys georgianus (assembly GCF_902827115.2). NCBI lineage: Eukaryota > Metazoa > Chordata > Actinopteri > Perciformes > Channichthyidae > Pseudochaenichthys > Pseudochaenichthys georgianus. Next base: position 63,649 of record NW_027263002.1, read on the forward strand.
TAGAGAGAGAGACAAGAAGTGGGGCTGCAGGCTGACATGCTTAACTAACAATAATGACTTTTTTTCCGTCTGTGAGGAAAAGAAATGGGGCTCAGAGCCTCAAAATACTGAAATCTGTATTTTTTAAAATCTTTTCCTTCTAATTTATTATTCTTTTCTAAATAACACACTGTTATTTACTCAACAATAACACACAATTATCCTTGTTTTTATTTATTCATTTAATTCTATAATCTTGGGCTTTTTAGCCGTAAATAAAGTCACCGGAAACAGACGGGACATTTTGAGCGATACACACCACAAACCCACTAAACTGATTACCCAAGATCCTCAGCTTGAAGCTTGTTGATTGGATGTTTTAGCCGCAATGCACGCTGGGATATGGTGTTGATATTATATGGAGATATGATATCCGACAACGAAAAATAAAATAATACCTAATTCAGAGTGTGCTTGCTTTTCTCTTTGGAAGTCATCACATAACGGCATTGTAATACACGGTTCGGCTGCATTAAATATTACACATCTGCCGTAATTCTTTATTTATAGAGAGAGACAAACAGGAAAACTGCTGCCAAAACTGAATACTTGACGTGGATCATAAATATATCAACAATTAAACAACATCTTCAATTTCTTTTCACAAAATACGTCTCCTTGCAGTATCAATAGTAATTCGGCTGACTTTTATATTTGATCCAATTGGTATATTGGTTATATTTACACCATAACGGTGCACAGCTGATAAAAAAGGACTTGTAGTTTTTAAAGATATTACTGATTTTCTTTGAATATAAGAATCTAAATACTGAGTTGAGAGAATAGTCAGGGGATTTGGGTGATGGGAGACACATCTATGGAATCACAATTTCAATAGCTTACTATTAAATGAAGGATAGCCTATGCCTTTCTGTCTGTGATGTTTTACAAATCAGATATTAATGTGAAGAAGTAAAACAAGAGAAATAGTATAGCAATATCCTGTAAAATTATGTAAAAACATGAATAAAATTACACATCTTCAGATGTTATACATAAGTGTCTACACTAATAATACAAAGTTATTATTAGTATGCTGTGTGTACCTTGTGTGCACCGCCTAGTGGTTAAAGCATGTTATTGAATTATTTTTGTTGAATAATCTTATTTGATCAAAACAATATTAAGAGTACATACTTTCATAGGGGGAAAGTAGAAGGTCAATGATAGAAATATAGAATATAAAAAGTCAAGAAGATACTAAGTGATCTCTACAATAAAACAGTTTAGTGCTGGATGTTCAAAGATATTAATAGGAGGATGTGCAAAACAGAAAAACGAATTAACCTTTATTAACACATTAAAAAATACTTTAGGTTAAGGTCTTCTTTTAAACAAGAAAAAAGCTCTGGGGGTATCTATCTACAGATGAATATTAAGCCTGACAAAGTACTTAACGTCTAAAATATTGCTTTCCTGCAATGTTAACTATGTTGAAACACTTATTTTAAATGATATTATACACATTAATTATACTCTTATGTATGTAGATAGAATAAGAAATGTGCAGAATATGACAGTTTAATGGTGGAGGTATACAGTACACACATATTGATAGATGTCTGTTGAGGAACCTGCGACCCAAGTTGTGTATAAGATCAATACACCTTAGAAAACCTTGAAATCTTGAAAGGGATATGCAAAATAGCCATTATACAGTTTTTAATTAACTATTAGTAGAGAATAACGAGTAATGAATATACTTTATAAAGATCTGCAGATAAATGTTTAGTCTTCTCAAGCACCAACTATCAAATATCTCTCCTGATTGTTGGCACTTGACAATCACCTTCCCTGAATTGTATTCAGGTGTAACTAAAGTCTGCTTTAAGGGTTGTTTATATTCCACATCATTAATCAGAATCTGCAAAGTAACTAAACTAAATGTAGTGGAGTAAAAATACCAGGTTAACCTCTGAATTGTAGTGGAGTAGAATAACAAAGTAACAATGAGCTGTCGTGTGGGTATATATTAATGCTGCCCATTATGGATACAAGCGTTTTTCACCCATTTAGTAATTACATGTTTTAAATGTGTACACACCAATGTGTTTCCTATCGTCTAAACCTCCAGGGCTGTACACAGTTTAATACTGTCAACTTCTACATTTGGGAAAAAACGTCTTTTAAAACTACAATTCCCAGTAGAGACGTGCCATAGAGAACATGTTGCGAAACACAATAGCCAGCATGTGTAGTTCTGGTGGGGCGTTCGAGTCCAGTTTTGAATAGTCTGCCGTGGTTTCGTTCCATTTCAAAGAGCTTGACGCTCGGCGTAACCTTGGCGCAACATCACGGGGTTTGTCAACGGGACTGTAGTCCCAAACGATAGCTGGGGATTATGGGTAGTGTAGTGTCTTGGGCCATCCTAAATCTCGAAATGTCCCGTCTGTTTCTGGTGACTTTATTTACGGCTAAAAAGCATGCTAAAATGCCCAAGATTATAGAATTAAACGAATAAATAAAAACAAGGATAATTGTGTGCTATTGTTGAGTAAATAACAGTGTGTTATTTAGAAAAGAATAACAAATTAGAAGGAAGAGATTTTAAAAAATACAGATTTCAGTAATTTGAATCTCTAAACCCCATTTCTTTTCCTCAAAGACGACAAAAAAAGTCCGACATTATACGATTTAAAATAAAAACAAATAAATAAAAAGATAAAACACTGGCATGTAATACGTTAGAATAAATAGAATGGTTTTGAATAATAGATTACAGTAAAATCTACTTCACTTTACAGCCCCGCCCACTTTTGGGGAAACCAACGCTGTCATTTGAACGGCGATCAAGCCTGAAGCCACAGAGATCTTCTGTTACTGTCCTTTCTTCTTAGAGGAAGTACAGAAACACGTAACTCTGGATTTGTTTTAATGTTTGAGGTGCAATGAACGACACAGCAGCTTTTTGGCATGTTAAAACTATTATGTTCTGCCTCGCACATGAGAGTAACAGCTGGCGAAATTACAGCCTCGCCTACTGATTTTAATTTAACCATATATCGAGCCCGATTGTCGATTTCAAAGGTGTGCTCTAAAATGATATTTATAAATGACTATTATCATTATTATAAGCAAGACAATAAATGGCAAAGATAAGTAGAAAATAAACGTATTTCAGATACGTTCATAAGGAACGTAACCTGGGAGAAAACATGTTTCTAGAAGATATGTAGAAAATAAACGTATTTGAGATACGTTCATAACAAACGTAACGTGGGAGTAAATACGTTTCTAGCTAAACGTAATTGAGAATGCAGTTTAGTTCTGTGGGAACGTAATTTTTAGGAGACAGGGTTGAGATAGGTGGGCGGGTGAAGAAACGAGGAAAACTGCAAAGTGCACAAGCCAAATGGCCCTGAGCAGTCGGGATCACTGCTGAGTGATTGTTCTTATTTGTCAAGGATGTTCTTTTGAAACTAGTTAGCACTTTTCCCACTGTTCCCCTCTGACTGTAGTGTGAATATTGTGTGTGCTCGCCATGTGTCGTTCAATTCTAGAGCGAAATAATTGACTCACAGCTTCAATGATTGTATTCCCTTCTGTCAGCTGGTGTCAGGAGTGTGTAGCACTGATTTCCTCTCATAAATCAGCTGATTTGCAGCGGCAGAATCAGTTGTGGTCAGTGACTGTGATGTTTATCAGTCTTCATTTTCCTATACTGTCAGCCTGTGTACACAGACGTGATTTGGAGCAGCTGAACCCACTTTACAGTTGAATGCTGTAACTGATGGAAAGATTGGGAAGAAAAGTAACTCTCTGTCCATCAAAGCACTTTCTTTAAATAAACTGAAATATGTCACTCAAGGATATCACCTTTTTTTTCATATTTAATGATTCCATAGTGTGTCCTTGCTCACAGAGGCAGCAACTTTAATGTGTTTGCAGCCAGCCTCCTCTGTCGCACCCTACCCCAAAACAAAACACACTGATTTATTTGTTCCCGTCACTGCCAAGGTGGGCAGCTGGACACAATGTTAGCTTGTTCTTTTCCCGCCCACTTTCACATGCTTTCTGTGTGAGTGGCTAGCAGCAGACGGGCAGAGCTAATCAGATGGCTCGGGTTGGATCAGGACTAGTTGTGACTGACATTTTGTCCTCTGGCTGCCAGGGCTGTACCCGAATATTTGTTCGTTGGAGTACTATTCGGGTTTCAATGTCGTTTTTCATTTTTGTTTTGTTTTTTCGTTTTTCTTCCCTGCGGCAGCCAAATTGAATTTATTGAAATCTCCAATATCATCGTAAGAGCTTGTGCCTCTTCGGGGGGTGCTAACACTTAACCATAAACATTATCCAGGGCTCAACGCTAACTTTTAAAAGTGGTTGCCAGGCTGGCAACCAGGCATCAGCTTTTGGTTGCCAAAACAAAAAATACGGTTGCCATTTTTAGTCACCTTATTTTTTAAATAATTAAGATACTATACAGTTATACATCAACTTAATAATGAACATGTGACGCAAAAGAATGTTCAAATGCCTTACAATAAGTAATTAACACAATTATTTGAAACCTAAGTGGCAGTAAACGTGTCCACCCTCAATTGCTGGTATACAAAATGTCAGTAGTGCAGCTGTTGTCCTGTTCTTCACAGATCCCTCACAAATGAATTGAACAAGTCACTAGTTTCTTGGTCATCCGTTGTCTCCCTTTCAAATTTGGGTTTTCTTGACCTCTGTGCTGACCCCCACCATAGATCCACTGGCCCTTCAGCATTGAAGTCTTGAATTGGCCAGATGTAAAATAAATGAAAACCATTCACAGTTAAGAATTAGATATTAATTAGTAATGCTGTAAATTACCTTTTAATGTCTAACTATATTTTAAATGTGTTACCTTTTTATAGAAGAGATTATAATTTTATGCCAATATTTTGCTATGGTAAAGTTTCGTTTTGCACTTTTATTTTGGTAGTAATAAGATCGCGACTCTTATTTTGAAGGAACTTTTACCGGAAGTGAATGCACAACGGAGAAGAATGTAAATATATATTTCGCCTCCCAAGACTTTACACATTTCCTCTTTGCTTTTCGTTCGGGTTCATCTTGCGCTTTATCAGTTGAATCACTTTGATCTTCCGTTTGAGATGTTGACGGGTTGGCCGAACTTTAACGTGCATCGCTTTCTGGCTCCGTAATCACACCAATGCACGTGCAACTTAAGTATCAGGTTCCGACTGGTCACAACAATAATTAAATATCACTCTTAAAGGTGGGGTAGGTAATTTTGGAGAAACCAGCTCGAGTGCGGTAGAACTTGAAAATACACAGCCAGAAAAGATCTGCCACTTCCTTACAGAGCCCCTCCTCCAACAGAAACGCACGCGCACATGACCAATGAGGGCACGAGATAAGTCTGTGCACAGATGGAAGGCTGACAGGCAGGAAGGATATCCAGTTATTTTAGCCGGCTTTTTACAGTACCACGGCTTCCACAGATGACATTTTTTTATGGATTTTGTCAAAGTACTTCAGATATTCATTGCTATCGGGATGTTAAGAGCATTCCATGGAATATAACAAAAAGTATCTCGAGCCGGTTTCTCAAACTTACCTACCCCACCTTTAATACAACAAATAATTAACATTTATCTATTTTGGGGTGCACATTTTGTTGTTTGCTGTCCTTATTTCTAGGCCAAGAATTGGTTGACATTTTTTCTGAATGGTTGCCAATGGCAACCGTTATTGTCGAGCCCTGTTATCGTTTACTTTCTCCGTCTTTATATGTAGATATTACTTTTCTCCGTTAATCTCCGTCACGTTGTTTCCATAGTAACAACAACTTCCTGTCAACAGCGCTAACTCCTTCAAAATAAAAGCATGTCCATAAAAATTGGGAAGCCATGCCAAATTACACTTAAGCAGTGGCGGCTGGTGGACAATATTTTAGGTGGGGCTGTGGAACTGGTGACCAGACAATACTAATATTTTTTGAGAAAAGACCCCTTAAATATGACTTCTGGTGATGTTGGAGGGGGGGGGGAGGACAAATTGAGGCTTAAAAATATGAGAAGACTGATCAACACCTCCATAATCTTCAGTGTGGTTAGCTATGAATCTTCTAAAACTTCCAAACACCTTGTCCTGGACATAGTTTCTACAGTATAAACTGTGCAACTGTACAGTAGGCCCACACAAACTGCAGAACACCGGGGCTTTGGGAACACTCAAAATTACTTAAAATGATTTAATTCCCATGTAACCTGTTAAGGGGCTTTCCCCCCCCCGTCTTTTTCCTCACGAAACTGTGTCTCAGGGCTTCTTAAAACTCAGCTAACTGATGATATGAACCATCCATGTTTACCGAAACAAAACACAAGACTCACAAGAAGCGTCTCAATGAGCCCTGAGCGAAAAAATGCTAACGCACTTTAGGTATAAATCAATTGATATACTTATCGGATATGCACAAACAAGTTTAGCTAACAAACTGAGATTCCACAGATTCTAGAAATATAAGTGTCATCACTGAGCGGTCAGCACTGAGCGGTCATCACTGAGCGGTCAGCACTGAGCGGTCATCACAGGGCGGTCAGCACTGAGCAATCAGCACTGAGCGGTCAGCACTGAGCAATCAGCACTGAGCGGTCAGCACTGAGCGGTCATCACTGAGCGGTCAGCACTGAGCGGTCATCACAGGGCGGTCATCACTGGGCGGTCAGCACTGAGCGGTCATCACAGGGCGGTCATCACTGGGCGGTCATCACTGAGCGGTCAGCACTGAGCGGTCAGCACTGAGCGGTCATCACAGGGCGGTCAGCACTGGGCGGTCAGCACTGGGCGGTCAGCACTGGGCGGTCAGCACTGGGCGGTCAGAACTCGCGACAGGGGAAGCAAATACAGACATCACACGACGTAGCTTTAGGTAGCAAAACACGGAGATATGCTCACCTTTTGCTGTTATCTGATCAAAAACGAGAAACGCGGCTGGATGTTAATCCATAGGTTAATCCAATGTGTCTGTCACTTCTCAAAATTATTGATAATCCATAATTGCATTTTTATGTCAAAAACTGAGTTTTCCTATTAGCTGCTAATGATAGCTTCCAGAGTGTATGACAGCTCCCTGTTTTGTCTCCTTGGATACGAGTCAAAACAACTCACAGACTGCCTTGGGCCGGGCGCTGAAATTGCCCTTGGACCATCAGATCTGACGACGCTGATTGGCTGAAATTATGTTTCGGCGGCATAGTTTAAAGATAGCAACAGCTGGCTTCTGCTGCACTCTCGTCTGGGCGCTGTGCATAGCGCCCAGACGAGAGAGGGTAATGATACACGGGCAAGGCCAGGCATGTGACTTATCAGTAACTTTAGACATCGTAACACAATTTTAAACGAGATTTGATTGTAGATTGTATTGTACATTTTATATAATATTTACCTTGTTTATTAAAAATATATATATATTTTTTAAATATATATTTTTTTAATGTGGGAAGAGGGGGGGCGGCGCCCCTATGGTCCGGCCGCCACTGCACTTAAGACATTTATACAACTGCAACGAAAGTAACAAACACAATGCAATGTCCTTTTCAGTTTCAAAGAACACAAATTGGGTTATTTACATTAACAAATAACTATAAAACAACAATACTGTAGAATAACTAAATGAATGCCGTGAATAAACTGAAATACACGTGTTGAAGCATTTCGCTGCTGATTACTATGCCTTTACTTTTTTTTTTCCTTTCTGCCTCCCTTCCTGTTCCTAAAACAACATTCAAAAGAATGAAGGGGGCTGAAAGCGGTTGACTAAATAGCCTGCTCACTAAACAATAGACAATGCTGTTTGTAGGGAATAAAAGCGGCAGACGCCATAATTGGTTGTTGGTCTTTTTGTGTGTGTGTGTGTGTGTGATTGGCTGGTTCAGTGCAGCATGAACAACCTGACTGGGGTGTGGCAGAGGCCTGAGGAATCCGAGCTGTTATCATTCTGTGCTGAGGAGTGGTTGTCTGTTGTCTCGGCCTCAGGTGAGCTGCAGCCCATCTCATTCTTATCACACACTGATGTGTCTGCGTTGTGTGGCAGCCTCTGAGAATTCACTATCTGGGCAAGCAGGACCATCTCCCGCTCCATGTACTACAAATAAAGCCCGAAGATGAAGTTAAATATTTTTCATGATTGTGGTGATGATTTTGGCTGAAAAATAATAAATTCCGACACCAGATTTTGCTTTGGAAAACCGTTGGTGGGAATCCTTCTTTCTCCTATTTTCATTTATTTATTTTTAGTAAACAATCAAGTAATCATAAAAAAATAACAAAGGAATCTCAACTACAGCCAACGTCGTGATGATCTAACTTCCAGGGTCTCTTCCTGCTTTACAAGAATACAAGTGAAGGGGAGACGCTACTTCCTCTCCCAACACACTTAGAGGACTTTACTAAGTAGTGAGTGTCTGTAGGCAGTTAGGCCAGCTGATTCCAGGTCAGCTGTGGGAAAGCCCTCAGCCTCAGCTGATCCGGAGTTTGCCTGTGGAGCTGGACAAGGAGCAGGCAGTGAAGCAGCCAGCCAGCCAGCGAGGGGACAGACAGAGGAATGCAGCCTCCCTGTTCCTCCTCTGTCTTTCTCTCAGCTCTGCCAATAGCGGCGGTGAGAGAGCATGCAGGGGGAAACATTCCTTTGGTGGCCCATTATAGCAGGCCAGTGGGAGGGGGCTTTTTACTAAATGGGGGCGGGGTGTCCTGTTTTCTTTTTGCAGGACGGGGGGAAAAGGAGTTTGCAGGATTGCAGATGTGGTCTGAGCGGTGGAGACGAGAGGGAGAATCCTCCTTGGGAGCGGGGGGTGCTCGGGGGGTGGGAGCGAGTTTCCAGCTGGCTACGATGTGGCGGAAGTCATGGCGCCATGCCTGCTCCAAATATTTGTTTGCAGAAATGTTTTCCGACACCATCACCCTGAGATTGATTGCACTTTCGAAGCTTTGTTTCCAGGCCGGTTCAAAGTGCAGACAAAAAGTGGCGATGCATACCCCAGGTCCAATCAGCTGGGAGCTGTGGTGAGGGTGTAGCCCCAGGTCCAATCAGCTGGGAGATGTGGTGAGGGTGTAGCCCCCGGCCGGATTGACAGTGGTCGGCTGTGGGCCTGTGTGGAGGTGCTGGAGCCTAATGCGTTTCCCTCTCAAAGACATTTCTTTACGGTCTGTTTCTCTCCCGCTCTTTGTGTGAGAGGAAGGCGTTGCGTTTGGGGCAGAGGAGGACTCTGCATCCCGATGTCATGTTTGCCGCTTGGTTTAAATGCAGGATGGAAAATGTAATTCTACATGGTTACATTTTCAGTGTCTCGTGTGTGAACACTTTGTGTTTTATTCATTCAGAGCTGATCAGTGACGGAGGGCCCCTCGAGCTGACTCATGTCAGGGTTAGCGTTAGACTGTCACTGTGTGTTCTGATACGGACTGTGTTCTAGAGGAGTCAGAGGGGTGTTGTTTGTAGGAAGGCAGCAGAAGAAAAGGATATGTGTTTAGGTGTGGTTGAAGGGTGGGGGCACCATTATATTATGGGTCTTGGTGAGGGGGGTTAAGAGTTTCCCCCTCTAGTTTCCAGCAGAGTAGCATAGCTGTGGGTTGTCTGCTGGGAAACACCGGGCAGTTAAACCGTGTGTGTGTGTGTGTGTGTGTGTGTGTGTGTGTGTGTGTGTGTGTGTGTGTGTGTGTGTGTGTGTGTGTGTGTGTGTGTGTGTGTGTGTGTGTGTGTGTGTGTGTGTGTGTGTGTGTGTGTGTGTGTGTGTGTGTGTGTGTGTGTGTGTGTGTGTGTGTGTGTGTGTGTGTGTGTGTGTGTGTGTACACACACAAATAGAAATGGATGCATCACTATTGCAGCTCTTCCCAGTCGTCCTGTGTGGCGCTGTGACCTCTCTGCAGAGCGCAGAAAGCCTTCATCATGGATCTGTCAAGCTACAACCTCTCTATTTGTGGACCCCACCCTTCAGAGCTCTGCTGTCATGCTGTACCTGAGAGGGAGCGATGGAGTTCACATGTAATCCAAATTGAATCAGAAACATTTTAGCAAGAAGCAAAACCCTGTTCTCACCGTTGCTATTGAAAGTGTCCTCAGCAGCTGCAAGCGAGGCGAGTGCAGCGCTGCTCACACTGCAGCTGGAGGTGGAGCTGCACTGCCCTCACCGTCAGCACGTTATTCAAAGTGGGGGTTTCCTGTGTGCCTTTGAGGTGTTGCTCGCATCCAAAGTCAGAAGATGCTTATTATCGGGTGTGGTTGTTATTGCAACACATTGTGTATCCAGCACAGATGAGCAGATGACTTCCCTCTGACACAGAGAGGAACAGAGAGGTGGGGTGCTGTGATGTTTGGAAACGACTGCTGAGGTTTAACATTAGACTTTGATAGAAACACCTTTTTTTGTAATCACACTTCGTGCCATAAAAAACAACCACAGAGTTTAGAATATCATCAAGTAAGTGATCGTGAGATGACTTCACATGGGCACGTCTCTTTATGGCCTATTACAGCAAATGCATGTACTGTCCAGGGGTGCACATCAGGGTGCACATCAGGGTGCACATCAGGGTGCACATCAGGGTGCACATCACTTGTTCGCCCTGGTTCTCAAAGGAGCACCTGGAGATGTTGCTGGTGCTCATCCTTAACATGAAATAAATCGTAACTTGATGTGCCGGACACACGGCACTGAACACACACGCAGAGGTGAACACACACGCAGAGGTGAACACACACGCAGAGGTGAACACACACGCAGAGGTGAACACACACGCAGAGGTGAACACAAGACAACATTAGCACGACCAGTAATCCTACAAGCTGTCATCACTCCCCTCCTCTCTGTCAGACATGGTGGCTGATGATGGGCCTACCTCTTCCTCTCTGGTTGAGTCTGCATTAGCTGCTGGGTTTGGGTGGAAAGTCTCTGTTGTCATCTTAGTAGTGTTGTCACGATACCAACATTTTGGTTTCGATACCGATACCAAGTCAAGAATTGCGATTCCGATTCTTTTTCGATACTTTTCTTTAAAAAATGGAAATATGGAATATCGGCTTTAAAATTAGGAATAACAGATGATTTTAGCAGTCAGAACAACTAAAGCAGCAGTGTTACTAAGAACAGAAACGCCAAAGAGTCACATCTAATATAAATATATATAAAAGCATTTATTTTAATTGTGTAGCAGTGAGTTTAACATTTTGGCAGCACTGTTGAGCATTTTGAAAATGTATTTTCATGCCTCTGTGCAAGGCTTAGTCTTTCTATCTTTATAGCCACTGGTGTAAAGTAACTAAGTTCATACACTCAAGTACTACTTGGGTACAATTTTGAGATACTTGTACTTTATTTAAGTATTTCAATGTTTCTTTTGCTACTTTGTACTTCTAATCCACTACAGTTCAGAGGTACATGGTGTACTTTTACTCCACTACAGTTCAGAGGTACATGGTGTACTTTTACTCCACTACAGTTCAGAGGTACATGGTGTACTTCTAATCCACTACAGTTCAGAGGTACATGGTGTACTTCAACTCCACTACATGTATTGAATCCCTTTAGTTACTTCACAGATCTGGATGAATGATGTGAAATCTAACCAAGTGTTGAATCAGACTTTAGTTCCACCTGGAGTAAATCCACCAGCTACCCTGCAGTCTACAAAGTACTTCAAACTAGCTGCACCTTTACCAGCTTTGAGAACACTTTCATGATCAATCATTATAAAACATATCATATATATTATTCTGAAATGGACCAATCTGCACCATGACTACGTTTACTGTCGCTATTTTAATACTTTTACTTGAGGAACATTTTGAATGCAGTACTTTTACTGTAACAGAGTATTCCTACACTCTGGTGCTTCTAGTACAAGACCTGAGTACTTTTACTGTCGCTACTTTAACTATATTTTGATGAGAATACTTTTGTACTTTTATTTGAGGAACATTTTGATTTCAGGATTATTCCTACATTCTGGTACTTCTACTTTAACTCAAGTACAAGACCTGGGTACTTCTACTTTTACTCAAGTACAAGATATATACTTATACCACCTCCGTTTATAGCCTATAGAAAACGAAGGCTAAAGCTAACGTTAGCAGATAGTGATGCTAGTTTTCTAGTTAAGTTTGCTCAACGATAATATTGCGACAGAAACACTTTTCAGTGCACATCACGCTCTGCCGCTCCGACAGGGAGCTCTGCTCTGAACGGCCCATTCACAGACTTCTGGCGTCTTTTTTGTCAACAAGCCGAGGCGCAGCGGCAGTTGCACTCCCACTTGCAGCCATGCTTCTCGTTTTCTCACATGCTCTGGCAGCTCGCACGTGGCCACGTGCACGAGAGAGGGGAGGGATTTAGAGCGTGCTTGAGAGGAGCGGGACTGCAGGCACGGCTGCAGTGCAGGGAGTGGAAGCAGAGCGCTGAACACACACGGCTCTTATTAAAAACGGCGCTTCTTCTTTCGTATAACGTTAGATGTCCAACTCGGTGTCGTGTAGCCATTCCCACATCTCTGGTCCTAGGTGGAAGAGGCTGGCTTCCGAGGGTGGTCTATATAAGGGGCAGATGGTGATTATTATTATTATTATTATTATATGGAAAAACGGCGCTTTTTCACGGGAGTACTTTTCCCCGTCATTCTTAAAGTACCGATACTAATGAAACGGAGGAATCGTACCGTTTTTAACGGCAGGGTATCGCGGTACCTTTCAAGTATCGGTACACCGTGCAACACTACATCTTAGACAAGTGGATGTAATCAAATAAGTATGTGAACATAGCCAATAACCTACCATAGCCAATAACAAATTAATGTAACTTATTTTATTTGTGTTCATGCATATCTTATTTTACCTTAACATTTATTTATTTATGCATATTTTTTTATCTCCAGTTTTAAAGGATATGTCTGGTTACTGACCTATAGTATACATTGGAATGATTTCAAACCTGTTTATCCCAATCATTATAAAGGAGAGCCTTGGAAATATGTGTTTACATACATTGTGACTAAACTGTTTGAACTTAGACTAAAGTGAACTATCTAAACACTCAAGAGTCCTTTACCTCACTGAGCTGTAGTATCAGCCTCAGTCTGACTGGAGAGGACTCTCCTCCACATCATTGTAGAAACATCTTCTTCTTCCGTTAGAGCAGCTAGCACCAGATGCTAATAACAACAGCGCCAGTACCGGTGCGCCCTCCCTTTCTCCCTCCCTCACTCGCACGTTGGCTGTCAGCTGCGGGCGCCAGATAAGCCAACACCCCCCATTTTCATCACTTGCAGCGCCCATCGTACAGGGCAAATGAAACGTGTAACCGGGATGAAAAGGGTGTTACATTTACTTAATTCTGAATGTTGTTACATCAAGGCCGAAAATTAGGATGAGCACCAACGGTCAAAAATGTTTGTTTCCCTCCCAGAGCTGTCAGCGCGGCACCTCCCCAGATCTGGCGCCCTAGGTGAACATCTATAACGCCAGTGCGACGGGCCGGCCCTGAGTTCATCTCCTCTCTCTTCTCTCTTCTCTCTCTTCTCTTTTCTCTCTCCCTCTCCCTCTCAATGTTGGTACACAAATGCACCTTTTTTCAAATGACCTGGTGCTCTTTTTTTGGCGGAGGTGCGGACCTGTTATGTCCTCATGAACAGAGCAGGAAGTAACACCTCTGTGGTACCCACACTGTTGGGCAATTAGACAAGTGTAATGGCACACACACACACACACACACACACACACACACACACACACACACACACACACACACACACACACACACACACACACACACTACTGCATAGGTTCCAACGTGATGAAAATACAATTTGTCATACACATATTTAACTAAGAAAGAAATCCTTGGTGCATTTTATTGTCTTGCCCCTGTCCTTCAGAGCACCCTTCAGAGGCGGGTTAGAATCCATAGCGCCGATCATAATTTCCAAATAATTGAGTTGTTCTGTAGAATAAAACATGAGGGACATGTGCGTACATGGCCACGCCTAAACGGGTTCTTGTCCCTCCGGGGAGGGTGTGTGTGGGAGACAGGGAGGGAGACGAAAGAGAGCACGAGGAACAGGCTGTGCTGGTCTGGTAAGACGTGGTGAGCCGTGAGAGAAGGCCTCTCACTACATCCCCCTGATGAGCACAGCACGCCTGTCTCACCACAGACAACATGAATGAGGATCATACGAGTACGCCACCCCTCATCTGAGTGGAGACCGACGATGTCTGTCCCAAAGCAGCGGGTGGGATATAAGATAACACTCGTAAGACTTTGGACTCTGTGACTGACCCCCCCCCCCCCCCCCCGTTATGAATGCCAATGCTTTTGGTGGGTTTCTCTCAATTCATTTGTTGGTACCAACCAAGCTAACTTACAACCAATGCTGTCTGTACCAACGTTATTACTGACAGTTGATGATGTTGGACAGTTCTTCCTGAGCAGGAGGCACGCCGCCCCTTGAGGTGTCTGTGTGGCCTCGTGCAGGCTGTCGGGGAGAGTAGCTGCTCCACCAGAGAGCTGGCTGCACACATGGACTTTATTATCTCACACTGCAGCATAGAAGTGAACTGAATTGGACCCAAGCCTGACAAATAATTCTGGGATTTGTATGCATTGCTTAATGTGTGTTGTGGTGTGTCCAGACGAAGCCCCCCATCACAGAGGCTTTCAAACACAATAGAGGTGAAGATTAGACGACACATGATTAGAACTACGTGTGAGTGTGATTCCTCTGCGGCTGTCTCTCATTTCCTCCTGTTGTATTATTTAAATAAATGTTTTCAAACTGGAGCAGGAGGTGAAGAGGAGAGGACACATGCTCACAGCAGACAGTGTACAGTGTGCATCACTTATTTACGCGCGCACACACACACACACACACACACACACACACACACACACACACACACACACACACACACACACACACACACACACACACACACACACACACACGCGCTTACCATGACATATACACACAACACAGGGAATCTACTGGGAACATGACATGTATGGATTGTTTTGAGAGACAAATTGCAAATCATCGCCACTTGAGCTCTCATACCAAATAGAAACATAACATGTTTTACTTCCTGAATGCCACAGTAAACGGAGCACATTTAAACCTTATACACGTGTATTGACCTTCAAAACACTGATGTGTACATGAGCCAGGTGATTGGCTTGAATCCAGATTTTTAAGTGTGCATTTCTAAATTGAACAGTCTCTGGGGCTTGCACGCCTGAAGCAGACACTCAGGGATATCATGAACCTGTGCTGCTTCCAGGGCAACATTCAATATTTAGTGAGTGTGCTTTCAGCAGATAACAACCCCACGCAGCACTCTCCCTCTCTGACTCCACATTATCCCTTCTCTTGTTTATCCGTTGTTACGGCAACCAGTTCAGACTGAAATAGGTGAACCAGCGTGTTGCTATTTTAAGCCTGTTTCTGATTCTGGCCATTGGGGTTACAATTGGTTTTTGTGTGTGTACATTGAGCTCTGGTGCTTCTATTTGTAGTGTGGGATATATTCCTGGTCAGGCATCTCCAGGCCCAACCTGGGGCCTGTTCAGAACTTCAATCAGTTTGTTGATCCATCATAGGATTTCCCTCTGACTACACGCCTAGAGCTTTCACAGAGACATCGGGTGAAGGATAGGGAGCTTTACAACACGAAGATGAGATCATGAAATCATACATTCACACGTATTTCATGAGTGTTGGCATATTGGAACATATGTATTCTCTCTTGTATTAGATGATCCTTGATTATTCTGAAATCAGGAATGCCGTTGTCAGTTTTGATATACATCCTCCAAGTGTCTACACGTGGACTCCATGCAGTCAGGATGAGAAGGATACTGCAGGTCCACTGGCAGCTGAGAAGACGGACCATCCCAACATGCTGCCGTTAGCCTCGGGGTAACACACATGGGTCTCCTCCCCTCAGATTGTTCTGATGGTTAACTTTTCGGCACTCTTTCCTGGAGACAGCACAGAGCACTGAAAAGATGGGAGAATCGGTACCATGGACAACAATGAGATGTCCTTATACCTTCAGCACCCAGAAAGGATACATATTGTGTTTACTTGAATACATGGCTTAAAGAATAACTCAGACTGCAGCACTGTGCTGCCTCCTGGGAGTCCTCTATTGGAAGACAGAGGAAGGAAGGCTCTGTGGTGTCTGCCCCTGCCCCTGTTTGAAATCTAAAGTCACCACACACGCAAACAGCCAGGAGAGCCCTGTGAGTGAGGCCAGAGAGACAGGCGGGTCACTGTGTGTGCATGTGCTCCACCCCCGCCTCTATGACCAGATGGCTGGCCAAGAAAGCAGGGGATGCCTACAGAACTGCAATGTGTCCGAGCTGTAACAATAAACTCTTAAAATAATGCACATTTTCAACGATCGCAGAAGGAAATCCTTTGGAAATGCCAGACATCTAATATAAAACAATATTGTAAAAAGATTTGCAGCTTTATCTTTTGCTGAGGTGGAGAAGTTGGTGTGCTGATAAAGATGGTGTTAAGGCCGGCGGAGGCTTGAACGTTGTGCAGAACCGCAACAAGATGCATGTCACACATGCATGGTGACGAGGAGTCTGACTGACTGCCACTTTTGTTCTTGAACCATGTTTTGCAGATTCACTCGTAAAGTATCTAAAGTTAAACTGGTCATTAATTTCAAAGTCCGATTTGAAACTCCTGTTGCAGAAAGGGTCCAGGTCTCTGATCTGAGGTCTGAATGTGGGTCAGGGAAGTTCTCTCCCCTCGCTGCCGCCGACCACAAGCCCACTCTCCTGTCTGATCCAATCAAAGCTGGCCTGCAGGAGATTATTTAAGCCTGCTTAACAAAGCCTCCTCTGTTGGCCCTGCTCTGACTCACAGCGCTGTGGGGAGTCACCACACTGCCTGGTCCCCTGCAGGGGCTTCACAGCCACACTGTGTGTGTGTGTGTGTGTGTGTGTGTGTGTGTGTGTGTGTGTGTGTGTGTGTGTGTGTGTGTGTGTGTGTGTGTGTGTGTGTGTGTGTGTGTGTGTGTGTGTGTGTGTGTGTGTGTGTGTGTGTGTGTGTGTGTGTGTGTGTGTGTGTGTGTGTGTGTGTGTGTGTGTGTGTGTGTGTGTGTGTGTGTGTGTGTGTGTGTGTGTGTGTGTGTGTGTGTGTGTGTGTGTGTGTGTGTGTGTGTGTGTGTGTGTGTGTGTGTGTGTGTGTGTGTGTGTGTGTGTGTGTGTGTGTGGCACTCAGCTTCTGACGCCTGGCTGTGGAGACATGGCGGCTCGGCGCTGCAGCGGGAGAATGCTGCTGCAGAGTTTCCATATGAGACGCTTTCTGTGCTAACGTGTTCTCTTAACACCGCTCTGATCGGTGGGTTCTTTTGCTCCATGCACACATTGACAACTGAGAGGTGCTGAGTTCCAGCTGTGTAGTAATGAGAGGCTTTGCTTGGAAGAAGGTTCAGAGTTTGTCACATATCCCGGAAGGAGTGTGTGGAATCTGTTTTGGAGGAGTGGAATAAGAATATGGAGGAGGTGGATGAGAGAGGAAAGACACATGAGATGGTTAGCAGTCATTTGTGATGAAGGATAAACATGCTTTTTGTAGAAGTGTGCAGGATAACAAATGGCTCCACAGTTGGTCTGGTTC
The DNA here is from genome assembly GCF_902827115.2 of Pseudochaenichthys georgianus. Lineage (NCBI taxonomy): Eukaryota > Metazoa > Chordata > Actinopteri > Perciformes > Channichthyidae > Pseudochaenichthys > Pseudochaenichthys georgianus. The sequence goes on from NW_027263002.1 coordinate 81,304, forward strand.
ATACTACCGGCAGCAGCTGCGGAGATGCATTTTAAACCTTCTGAAAATAAGATGCTGTACTCTCAGGTTGCTTAGCAACAGCCCTGCAGCAGGGTTTTGGTACCAATATGGCTGCGGTAGTATCCTGCATTATAAAACTGCATAAGGATTTTGTAAATGAAAATGTTCTAAATATCTCCAGGTGATCAGCAGCTGATCATTGAACACGTCCTTTACACACAGCGCTGTCGCTCTGCAAACAGTCATGTGAACCTGGCTCAAGCCGAGTGCTATGGGCTCAGAACAGTCTCATAATACACACATGCACACAGGAGGATTCACACTTATGTTTTTCAATGCACACACAAATGTGTTCCGTTTCATATGCATGTAGATACAATCCAAATACAGAAAAAAGTCTGACATGTGTATTTTTGATCCTCACATAATAGTTTTCCATTTAAAACCTCTGCACCTGCAAACACAAACCGCTTCCTGTGCACGGATCGCTGTGCATTCGTGTGTGGGTTTTTGAGACACCCCTGACGGTCAGCCGATTCGTACTTGTATTTTTTCTATCTATAGCCAATCAGATGTCTCCTTCATTCTAAGCCAATCACATGAGCGCGCCCCCACGAGGGTATGATTTCTTGCGTTCAGGACACTTCATATACGCATTTTGCGCAGTCCGGTCAGCTCGCTAAACAGAGGGCGGGGCTTCAGGTGATTATGCAGAGCTGCGTGTCTCCGTCAGACTCAGCAGCTGATCTGATCTGATCTCTCTCTCGCGTCCGGTTACACTTCACTCGCGGTTATGTCCACATCGATCAGATCCAGCTCTCCTGATCGGCCTTTTATAGAGAGCACCGATCAAACTATTAAGAGTGAATATCGGCCGATAATGATCGGCCCCCCCGTTAACAGCTCACTGTCTAGCACTGGCTTCGTAGTTCACTGATCGATTGGGCTAAGCTAACCTGCTTAGGTTAGCTTAGCTGCTCCCTCCACACTCACAACAACTTCATACAGACATAAATACAGCAGCTGTATTCGCCACACAGGAAACACACATTTAAAACGGTTTTGCCTGCCGTTTTTGTGTACACAAGCATTCATCAATGGTGCGGGAAGTGGCGCTGTACCTTAATAATATAAAGGCTTGTATTTGCGTGCATTTCCTGTTCGGAAAGTGGCGCTGTACTGAGAGTGGAGGTGTCCTGAGATCAGGCTCCATGGAGCCGTCAGCTCCGGACAGTGGAAAATGCGTACATGAAGCGCTACGTCATGAACGCAAGAAATCATACCCTCGTGGGGGCGCGCTCATGTGATTGGCTTAGAATTGAGGAGACATCTGATTGGCTATAGATAGTAAACATTATAAGTACGAATCGGCTGACCGTCAGAGGAGTCTCAAAAAACCCACACACGAATGCACAGCGATCCGTGCACAGGAAGCGGTTTGTGTTTGCAGGTGCAGAGGTTTTAAACGGAAAAGAAATACGTGAGGATCAAAAATACACATGTAAAACTTTTTTCTGTATTGTATTTACATGTATATGAAACGGAACACATTTGTGTGTGCATTGAAAAACACAAGTGTGAATCCTTTTATGTGCATGTGTGTATTATGAGACTGTTCTGAGCCCAGAGTGTTGCTTTGAACCAGAAGTCTCTCAGTTCTTGGAAGAGAGACGGGTTGCAGGAAACCAGAAGCTTTTAGAGGTGTGAATGTGAGAAAAGGAAGTTGAGCATTTCTGAATCTCCCCTTCTGCTGAAACACCTCATTCTGAAAGCTCTGAATCAGGCAAGTCATTCTGAAAGCTCTGAATCAGGCAAGTCATTCTGAAAGCTCTGAATCAGGCCAGTCATTCTGAAAGCTCTGAATCAGGCAAGTCATTCTGAAAGCTCTGAATCAGGCCAGTCATTCTGAAAGCTCTGAATCAGGCAAGTCATCCTGAAAGCTCTGAATCAGGCCAGTCATCCTGAAAGCTCTGAATCAGGCCAGTCATTCTGAAAGCTCTGAATCAGGCCAGTCATTCTGAAAGCTCTGAATCAGGCCAGTCATTCTGAAAGCTCTGAATCAGGCAAGTCATTCTGAAAGCTCTGAATCAGGCCAGTCATCCTGAAAGCTCTGAATCAGGCCAGTCATTCTGAAAGCTCTGAATCAGGCCAGTCATTCTGAAAGCTCTGAATCAGGCAAGTCATCCTGAAAGCTCTGAATCAGGCCAGTCATTCTGAAAGCTCTGAATCAGGCCAGTCATTCTGAAAGCTCTGAATCAGGCCAGTCATTCTGAAAGCTCTGAATCAGGCAAGTCATTCTGAAAGCTCTGAATCAGGCCAGTCATTCTGAAAGCTCTGAATCAGGCAAGTCATCCTGAAAGCTCTGAATCAGGCAAGTCATTCTGAAAGCTCTGAATCAGGCAAGTCATTCTGAAAGCTCTGAATCAGGCAAGTCATTCTGAAAGCTCTGAATCAGGCCAGTCATTCTGAAAGCTCTGAATCAGGCCAGTCATTCTGAAAGCTCTGAATCAGGCAAGTCATTCTGAAAGCTCTGAATCAGGCTAGTCATTCTGAAAGCTCTGAATCAGGCAAGTCATTCTGAAAGCTCTGAATCAGGCAAGTCATTCTGAAAGCTCTGAATCAGGCAAGTCATTCTGAAAGCTCTGAATCAGGCAAGTCATTCTGAAAGCTCTGAATCAGGCAAGTCATTCTGAAAGCTCTGAATCAGGCAAGTCATTCTGAAAGCTCTGAATCAGGCCAGTCATTCTGAAAGCTCTGAATCAGGCCAGTCATTCTGAAAGCTCTGAATCAGGCAAGTCATTCTGAAAGCTCTGAATCAGGCCAGTCATTCTGAAAGCTCTGAATCAGGCCAGTCATTCTGAAAGCTCTGAATCAGGCAAGTCATTCTGAAAGCTCTGAATCAGGCAAGTCATCCTGAAAGCTCTGAATCAGGCCAGTCATCCTGAAAGCTCTGAATCAGGCCAGTCATTCTGAAAGCTCTGAATCAGGCCAGTCATTCTGAAAGCTCTGAATCAGGCCAGTCATTCTGAAAGCTCTGAATCAGGCAAGTCATTCTGAAAGCTCTGAATCAGGCCAGTCATTCTGAAAGCTCTGAATCAGGCAAGTCATTCTGAAAGCTCTGAATCAGGCAAGTCATTCTGAAAGCTCTGAATCAGGCAAGTCATTCTGAAAGCTCTGAATCAGGCAAGTCATTCTGAAAGCTCTGAATCAGGCCAGTCATTCTGAAAGCTCTGAATCAGGCCAGTCATTGTGAAAGCTCTGAATCAGGCAAGTCATTCTGAAAGCTCTGAATCAGGCCAGTCATTCTGAAAGCTCTGAATCAGGCCAGTCATTCTGAAAGCTCTGAATCAGGCCAGTCATTCTGAAAGCTCTAAATCAGGCAAGTCATCCTGAAAGCTCTGAATCAGGCCAGTCATCCTGAAAGCTCTGAATCAGGCAAGTCATCCTGAAAGCTCTGAATCAGGCCAGTCATCCTGAAAGCTCTGAATCAGGCAAGTCATTCTGAAAGCTCTGAATCAGGCCAGTCATTCTGAAAGCTCTGAATCAGGCCAGTCATTCTGAAAGCTCTGAATCAGGCAAGTCATTCTGAAAGCTCTGAATCAGGCCAGTCATTCTGAAAGCTCTGAATCAGGCCAGTCATTCTGAAAGCTCTGAATCAGGCCAGTCATTCTGAAAGCTCTGAATCAGGCCAGTCATCCTGAAAGCTCTGAATCAGGCCAGTCATCCTGAAAGCTCTGAATCAGGCAAGTCATCCTGAAAGCTCTGAATCAGGCCAGTCATCCTGAAAGCTCTGAATCAGGCAAGTCATTCTGAAAGCTCTGAATCAGGCAAGTCATTCTGAAAGCTCTGAATCAGGCAAGTCATCCTGAAAGCTCTGAATCAGGCAAGTCATTCTGAAAGCTCTGAATCAGGCAAGTCATTCTGAAAGCTCTGAATCAGGCAAGTCATTCTGAAAGCTCTGAATCAGGCCAGTCATTCTGAAAGCTCTGAATCAGGCAAGTCATTCTGAAAGCTCTGAATCAGGCAAGTCATTCTGAAAGCTCTGAATCAGGCCAGTCATTCCACCAATACATGCTTTCATTAATAATGCAATATTTACTGGCATGAATCCTCTAGGAGCGATTGATGCAGTTTGATCAGCCTGTTTTCAAGTGAACTTGTTTGACTGTCAGTTCATAGTTAGTTTCATTTCAAATATCCCATCTGGTCCGTACAATTCCTAATCTTACTGTAACATTAAACTGGATGTAACTATCCTAATCTAAAGATTTAGTTCATCCATAGTTATGGATTATGTGAAATGTTGAAGAGTTTGCAAAAGTCAGTTACTGTGGTCTCTTGTCAGAATGCAGATGGATCAGACGGTCACTGATCCACGGTCTACCCGGACTGCTCCACATGCAGCAGACTGGAGGGGGGCTCACTTTAAAGGGAGTGCGTTGATCTGTTGGTAATGCCTGGGGTTCTGGTGGGCATGTAAACTAATGCATAATGCTGCGCTATACTTTGTGGCCTCACCAGGTTGCTAGCGACGCTTATTGTTTAGGTGTCTTTTAATAAGCAGGTAGTCATATCATTAGCTAGAACTAGCTGGATCTGATCGATATGGACATAAACGCGAGTGCAGTCTAATCTGAGGAGAGAGAGAGATCAGCTGCTGCTGACGAGTAGACACGCAGCTCTGCATGATCACAGAACAGAACACACACTTCAGGTTAGAATATTACACGTAGCTATTTTAATACCTCTCAAACTACCGTAACTAGTTATAGATATGTTTAGTTTCACTGTCGGTCACTCATTACTGATCTGCGAGCTGCATGAGACTGACGGGCTGTCAGGAGAAGGAGAGCGCTCCGTTTATTATTCCGTGTTATTGTAAGTTACTGTTCACTTTTGAATAATGTAGTTAATCTACTATAATTAGTTTGTTTAATATCGAATCATATACATTTGTTTTAAAGCTCAATAAATAACAAAGAAGACCTTTGACCGGCACTTTTCAAATTTTGTCCGGAAGATTTCAGCTTTAACAGACATGTTGACCGGCACATAAGTATTCCAACGGGAACTCTGGTGTGTGTGTGTGTGTGTGTGTGTGTGTGTGTGTGTGTGTGTGTGTGTGTGTGTGTGTGTGTGTGTGTGTGTGTGTGTGTGTGTGTGTGTGTGTGTGTGTGTGTGTGTGTGTGTGGTGTGTGTGTGTGTGTGTGTGTGTGTGTGTGTGTGTGTGTGTGTGTGTGTGTGTGTGTGTGTGTGTGTGTGTGTGTGTGTGTGTGTGTGTGTGTGTGTGGTGTGTGTGTGTGTGTGTGTGTGTGTGTGTGTGTGTGTGTGTGTGTGTGTGTGTGTGTGTGTGTGTGTGTGTGTGTGTGTGTGTGTGTGTGTGTGTGTGTGTGTGTGTGTGTGTGATACAGGCGTATGGCCGTGAGTCATGAAGCCATACAGGGCAGGGTGAGCTCTGGAATGTGTGACAGAGCTCACCGAGGGGGGGGTGGTTTTGGCTAGACGTGTGTGTGTGGTTCATCATCAAGCGGAAACTCAGAGGAACAAACAATGTGCTGCCCCTTGTACATAGTCCAGACCCTCTCAGTTCCTGTGCTCCCTCTCCTCCCTCCCTCTCTCCTCTACTTATGACTCGCAGCACCAGGAAGTCCTTGAAAAGTCTGGAAACAGTTTGTATTATTTAAATTGGAAAACTTGTACCCGCCAGCCCAAGACTCAAAGATGTACTGTCATATATGCAATAGCTATAGCTTGACTATGGAAACCTGAGGCCCTCTGCTCCTCCAACAATGCAGCATAAGCACCTTGACATACAACTAACCAATAGTGCAAGAACCAGAAATGAAATGGTGCCGTAAACGCTGCGTGTCCAACCCTTTCTTTTCCTGTATTGTTTAAAGCTCTTTCAAATCATAAGTCGAATAAATCCATAAACAGTATTTATGGATTGCTTTTCTCTCTTTCTCCTGCACGTCCATATCCTAAAGATAAGGCTTATAGGTAAACATTGCGATCTGCATGCTACCTAATTAACAAGCCGGTTTGGATTCCAACAGTCTAATCATTTGTTTAAGATCTGAGATGTTGCAGCAGTTTAACCAGACTCTTCTGGTGTTTTGAATTCAGCCCTGAGCAGCACAACATGATATCAGACTTCCTGAGAAACTGCTAACTCACACGGGGTTTTAGAATTCACCAAATAACAGCCGAGGCCACCTCAGGACACGCACACGCTCTGTGGACACACACACTTGTAAGCGGTGTTAGGCAGGAAGTATTGAGTGCTCTCTTTTGACACTTTCTTTTACACTCTTGGTTCTTCTGTCAATGTGTCTCTGTGCACGCCACCTTTCTGCCCGTTGTGTGTCTCATCTGCTTTTCTCTCCTGCTACTTCAGGGGAAGCACGGTGTGTGAGTCGTGTTTCACATTCCTGTGCTGAGAACACACACACAATGGACACAATTGTGTAGCTTTTATTTCAATTTTTTTGTTATCCATGAACAAAACTTTGGTTGAAAAATTAGAATAACATGATAATACAAATGATTAGACAATGAATAAGACTTGCTTTTATAAGTGTGTGTGTGTGTGTGTGTGTGTGTGTGTGTGTGTGTGTGTGTGTGTGTGTCACCAAGTCGCTGTGACAGGCAGTTAAATGCGTTGCCTTATAAGGTAAAAGCTTGTGAGGCGGGTTGAGAGGAGGAGGGGCAGGAAGAGCCTGTTACCGTGACAATGCTGTCTGCTGCCGGGCAACTCGGCCGGCCTGAAACTCCTGTTTGGCCACATTTTCTCTCTTTCACACACACACACACACACACACACACACACACACACACACACACACACACACACACACACACACATACATACATACATACATACATACATACATACATACATACATACATACACACATGCCATGTTTTGGTGTAGCTCTAGTCATTCTGTATGCCTTCAGACCTTGATGTCCTAGCTTGATGATCAGCAGTGTGACTGTAGCAGTCAGATGCAGCGAGGCTGCCAGCAGAGCACGTTTTCTGGCTCAGGTCTCAGGTGTGCCCCCCCCCTAATGATTACAATAATGCAGCACTGAGTAACTGTGTTGGGGGCTGAGATTAGCAATGACTCATTGTATTTATAGTGGCGTTTCCTCGCACTGAGGTGGATGCATTCACATGCTAGGCAGACGGATACCATGTGCCTGGAGAGGCATTGAGCACACATTAGTTGCAGGAATATTCAACTCTAATTTGATAAATGAGTTCTCTAGATGAATACAAAAGAAGAAGTTCAGTTCCCCCACAACAATGACTTCTCCTTTCTGTCCGATAGCTTCCTCCAGCACGCTCAGCTGCTCTCAGGTGCTTTTGATCAGGCATGGTGATAAATGGACTCTGAGTTATGTGGGGTTCAGAAAGCATCATCCTTAGAACCGGCCTCTGCTTTCAGAACACACTCTTACTCACAACATGACCATAAGATCGTGGTGTTGTTGCAGCTTCAGCATAGGGGATAGGGATGTTTATTGAACTTCGGTTTAACACATGTGGCTCTGCCGCTCAGCGCTGCGGCTTGCTTCAGTCTGTGTCTGCGTTCTTTCGCACCTGCCTGTAATCTGAGAAGGTCCCGCCTCTCTGGCTGGCTCCCGCCCGGAACATCTTCAGTGTTGATTGACACTTCAGTAATAGCCTATCAGATAGCGCTGTGGGCGGGACATTGCTCGTGTACACAGAGTGGTGACTGCAGCCAGAGAAACGGCCGCATCAGAGCCAAAGTTTTATAATAATAATAATAGATTTAATTTGTTAGCGCTTTTACAGGTGCTCAAAGACGCTTTACATATATAGTGAAAAGAAAAGGAAGGAACAACAAATAAATATATAGTTGAAGTCAAATAATACAAAAACAATCACACATTAAAAGCCAGATTGAAGAGGTGAGTTTATCGGCAATTTGATAATAAAAAAAAAGGCCGATACCGATAATCGGTCAAATGCGGAATATCGGCCCCGATAATCGGCCAGGCCCCTAGTACTTTGCAACAGTAACACATGGATCATGTGCATGTATCAACAAAGAGAATAGGTGCAACCAATAGGCGGTGAAGGTGGTCATTTAAAAAGCACATGAAAGCGTGTTGCTGATGGTGTGCGTTTGACTCCTCATTTGGACCACCTCTGTGTTCTGTTCCACACATTGAGCCACGTTTCACATACACAAGATCAGATCAACTTTACTCTCCGTCACAGAGCATGAATTGTGCTTTTACACGTCAAAATCTAACAAGTAGTCCTGCTTGGCATGAGCTCTTATGAGCTTTTACATCAGCCATCACGCCATTCCTCTTCATCATCGTCAGTCGTTACTCAACACATTTCTATGTACAGGCAAAGACACACCCAACGTGAAGTGCGACTCTTTCTCTGGAACAGGTTGAAACACATGAGATCACGTCCACATGTCAGAGGTTCACGAGGTTTCAAGAGACACAAGAATCTGAACAAATAGTCAGTTCATATAGCTTTGTATAACCTGCTTTTCAATCCAAGTTAAATGATTTATTTTGTTGTTATTTTGCCTTTCTCCAGTAATCCTCCGGATGTATTTTAAGAATCCTAAAGTTTGGCAGTTTCCCGGAGGCACTAGATAAACACTAGTTTTCTTCTTACTGCAAGTTTCCCAGATGTTTGTGGGGTCATGTCTCAGGTTACTAGTTTTACCAGCTGCCAGATGCCTTTTTAACATATCTTTTTATTTGGAAAAGACGCCCAGAAGAAGGCTTTTTGCGCCACTGTGCGAGTTGTTACCAAGCTCTATCTGAACATGAAAGCATCCTCTGTTTTCAGAATGTTATCATGAAATAGCAATCTGATCAAAACAAGTGTAAGCATTAGCTTGTCGATTGACTTGGAACTTTTCATCTTTTTAATATATATATACTATTTTCTTTGACTATAGAATCATCAGTGTTTCTCTCACGCCGTACAGAGCAGAGCTGGCACCCCGGTCTGTTGGACATGAAGACAACAGAACGCTCTAACAGATCCACGTGGAGTGATTCCGTTTCCTCCCGTCTGAGCTGATCAACAGCAGGGCTGCTGAACTGTCGCCGAGCTCTGGAAACATTCAGCGGGCGCTTCTAGAAAAGGCGGACACAAACAGCTGACGCTTTGCCCTGCCAAATGCAATCGGGCCTGCCAACCTCCTGATTGGAACACACACACACACACACACACACACACACACACACACACACACACACACACACACACACACACACACACACACACACACACACACACACACACACGTGGGTGTAGTAATAACAATGACCTCAGCTCGTTCAGAGCTCTGGTTCTGTGGTGGGAGGTCAGGCCGAGGAAAGAAGGGGATCACCACTCTGGCTCCCGGTGCTGCTCCAGCTGTAAATCTCTATGACCCACATTTCAGTCAGAAAAGGCAGAAGTTAACTGCGTCGAGGTCAAAGGAGACGTTCAAACAGTCCCAGATCTCTGACTGGGGATTATTCAACAAGTTGAAGCGTGAATAGCGTGCTGGGGCAATGAGCACAAGGTCAGTGTTGTTCTACATCTGACTGTTTCTCTCCGCACAGACATGAACCTGTATCTCACCATCAGCCGGCCTTTCTGTGTCCTTCTGATACAAGTCCTGCCCTTTGTGTAGGGAATTGTATGGCAGTTTCCTGTTGTTCTCCTCAGTCTGTACTGGTATAGCTTTAAGGTATTGCGCCCTCTGTACCAAGTAGTTTTGGAATTTGTCCATACCGACATTCAATCTTTCATTTTCCTATTCATTTAAATGTTTACTTTGTTTCAAGTGGTTTCTAAATGTTATCCCAATTCTGATGACCAGATATGTTTCCGTAGAAGCAGTTGAATAGGTGACACATCTCCATACGTCATGTGCGGTAGTGTGTGACCGTATTTCTCTAAGAGCAGTGGAAGCGTTCCAACTGAGAATACATGTGGGTTGTGAAATGAGGGCCTGGCTGAGTCACTCTGTGGGCAGGCCTCCACCGTTACACAGCGTCTATGCAACACCTGTGCTGGTAATCTTTAACTCGAGGCGTGGCTTCTGGAAGTAAGGATGTGGAGTATGTTGTTTTTTTTCATTCACATTTTGATTCTAGGACAGCGTACAAATAAAATGTACACTGAAGTGTTTTGAGCCTTTATTCCCATGTAGTTGGTTCCTTCAGTCAGGTGGGAACAAGAAGAGAGGACATGTCATTATGTGGTTCAGCTCAGTCCCCTCTGCAGACATCCTGCTCTCTGTGTCTCTCACCGTCTCTCTGTGTCTCTCACCGTCTCTCTGCGTCTCTCACCGTCTCTCTGTGTCTCTCACCATCTCTCTGTGTCTCACCTCAGCTTTCTACATGAGTCACCTCAGCTTTTTTAAATCATCAGGCCTCTACTAAGTTCCTGTGCACTTTCTTTGTTGAACCCATTGTCATGGTGACGCCTGATTGGACAGGAAGGCTTTATATCTTCAGATGGCTAATGTTAAGTTTCCTCAGGGGTTAATGTTTTACGTCTTGTCCAGTTGGATTCATTCACTGCATTCCTGTGGAATTAACATGAACATCCTCCCGCCCCCGCGGTTTCCTGTGCTGTGCCTCTAAAGACAGGAAGTGTATTCCTTGGCTACTGATTGGCTGAGGAGAAGTGATGGTGCGATATGAGAGAAACAGACGCACACTAATGTCAGGAGTGCTGACCCCTCCTCTGTGACCTTGATTGGTGTCTCATGTCGTTCTTCTCCTCACTGCTCATTTCAGACGACCTAGCATTTTCTGTTATCCACAAAACGGTGTCTTCCAGTGTGTGGGCGAGAGATGGGAAAGGACGCCCATCGTGAAATGGCTTATTATGATATAGAGCCCCCCCCACATGTTATAGCTTATCAGCTTAAAGTGAAGATTTTCAATAGAAGTTGATTCTAAAGAGTGTTTGTGTCTTACGTGAATCACTCATGACTTGATAAACAATGACTGAAGTTAAAGGCCGTCCCTTAGTTACCTCCAAACACTCAACATGAAATCTTCACACTCTTTGATACATTTGTATTCACACAACTTTCACTTCATTGTGTGCTGCAGAAATATTAATGATTTAAATATTTCAAAGCTCCCCAAGAGGTTGAGGCATACAGAGGAACATTATTAACATCCAAGTGAAGTCAAGGAACAGATTTAGTTCCCTGCTCTGAGGGGATGTGGATGTTTCTGGATTCTCATCTGAGGCAAGGTACGAGAGACGGAAGTGATGAGAAGGAGATGAAGTAGGAAGGGAGTGAGAGGGAGGACTCAGACTCCCTCTCACTCCTGGCTTCCCTTCCCTGCGATGCAGAGTTGGCACTCGTTCAAAGAGAACTGTTGAGGTTTGTTTTGCCAGCTGAAGTGGGAGGAGTCTCGGCACCAGCCTATTGGTGCATCTGTGGCAACAGTAGATCAAATGATCGGGGGGGGGGGAAGTCCTTCACATCTGGACAGCTAATCCATGACATTTGCATACAAATACATCTGTTTGGTATACTCAAAACAATAGTACTTGTGTGTGTATTTAGTATGGTTTTATGAAATGTTTTTCTTTACAATCCAAGCTTCTGCTGTGCTTTTTGAAATGCAGCCTCGTGTCTGCGGTCACAGAAATCACAGCAAGAAAGAAATAAGAAATGTTTCTTACTTGAGAAATAATTAAATCTTTCTTCTTTCAATAAGATGCTCTAGAGATGTTGTTAATATTTTTAACACCAGACTGGGTTTAAGCAGAATTCAGCATTTCATATTGTTCTTGAATGTTAACATCATGAATGAAGTTCAGATTCAGCAGCACACAGTATTTCAAACCTTCACCCTTTTGACATGGCCCTTAACGTTAGCTAGGTCTCCTCTCCTCTACTACCCCCTCCCGGCGCTGAGGAGGAGACCCTGTTCTGTTCTGGGTTCAGGATCAAAGACTTGGAGTACACCTCACAGCCCCCCCTTCTTCCATCATGTAATCCCAGGAAGAGTCCCAATGCCTCATTACATGTATTTATCCCCTCACCCTCTTCCTGCGCAGAGCGGTCACCATAGCACTCAAAGGAACCACACAGACTCATTCATCGGACCGAACCGAGCCTGGTCTCCGTCCAGCTCTCCCAGCTCTCAGAGTCTGGGTCGCTCTCAGAGTCTGGGTCGCTCTCAGAGTCTGGGTCGCTCTCAGAGTCTGGGTCGCTCTCCCAGCTCTCAGAGTCTGGGTAGCTCGCCAGCTCTCAGACTCTGGGTCGCTCTCAGAGTCTGGGTCGCTCTCCCAGCTCTCAGAGTCTGGGTAGCTCTCCCAGCTCTCAGAGTCTGGGTAGCTCTCCAGCTCTCAGAGTCTTGGTAGCTCTCCCAGCTCTCAGAGTCTGGGTAGCTCTCCAGTTCTCAGAGTCTTGGTAGCTCTCCCAGCTCTCAGAGTCTGGGTAGCTCTCCAGCTCTCAGAGTCTTGGTAGCTCTCCCAGCTCTCAGAGTCTGGGTAGCTCTCCAGCTCTCAGAGTCTTGGTAGCTCTCCCAGCTCTCAGAGTCTGGGTAGCTCTCCAGCTCTCAGAGTCTGGGTAGCTCTCCAGCTCTCAGAGTCTGGGTAGCTCTCCAGCTCTCAGAGTCTGGGTAGCTCTCCCAGCTCTCAGAGTCTGGGTAGGTCTCCCAGTTCTCAGAGTCTGGGTAGCTCTCCCAGCTCTCAGAGTCTTGGTAGCTCTCCTAGCTCTCAGAGTCTGGGTAGCTCTCCCAGCTCTCAGAGTCTGGGTAGCTCTCCCAGCTCTCAGAGTCTGGGTAGCTCTCCCAGCTCTCAGAGTCTGGGTAGCTCTCCAGCTCTCAGAGTCTGGGTAGCTCTCCCAGCTCTCAGAGTCTGGGTAGCTCTCCAGCTCTCAGAGTCTGGGTCGCTCTCCCAGCTCTCAGAGTCTGGGTCGCTCTCCCAGCTCTCAGAGTCTGGGTCGCTCTCCTCAGAGTGTAAGTTGCCACATTTGTCTTAAAGACTTGGAACATTAAATGAAACATTGATGCTATCTGTTTTAAGGCTCTGCTGTCAATTGTTACATTGAGTTGTATCGACCTTTTTAAAAAGAATATCCATTTCTTTCATGTGGCCTTTGAGGGGCCAGAGCGTCCACGCATACTTTGGAGGATTCATATCTGCAACAGGGCTTTGTGTTAACCGGTAACGGGGCGCTGCTCTCTCACTTTCAGCGTGGCCCTCACACCAAAAAGCCGCTTCTCTGTAAAAGTGATGCTAGAAAACAGCATTTCTGTTGGTCAACACCGGCGACACTAAGGCTGCTATATGTTTATGTAGCAATAATACATATCTTTTCTAAATGTCTCCAGTACCGATAAAGAGACGGATAACGTGGAGCTTAACGGTACCACGGTCTCTAATAATTCAGCCCCGGGGCCCCTTTAGTACCGGGGATGATTGATTAAAGACCGTGGTACCGTTAAGAAGCGCCCTACTCCCAGCAGGGCGCAGGTCTAAGCTGAAGGCCTGGTGCAGACGCAGTGGATGAGTCCATGACCCTGGCGCTTTGTAAGGAGCAGTGTCAACATATGTTCATGCAACAGTGGAGCAACACGGCCCGACGCCCAGCGTGTCCACACCATGTGGAAATATCCACTCTCAGATTGCAACTGAGTTACAGCAATGGTGCGTTCACTGCACGAATGTAAGGTGCAGCGAAATGTGGTGATGGACATGAAGTATGTTGGTCAACAATAGTTCAGATTTGCGCAGAAAACGTCTTTAATTCAAGTCCGTTTCGTATCTCACACACACGCACGCGCACACACATACACACGCACGCACACACGCACGCGCACACACATACACATACACACACACACACACACACACACACACACACACACACACAGCGGTGTTGTAACCCGACCCCTGGCCCGACTCTTTGAGCAACAAAGACAGGAAGAGGCATAAATAAATGAACAAATAACCACATTGCTCCACACATTACCCCCTCCCCCTCCCCCTCCTCCCCCACTTATTTCCTCTCCTCTATCCTGTTTCTCCACTTGTAGGTCTCCCCATAACACAGTATCTCTTCTCTAAAGGCCACCAGGCTGCGGCCGTTAGTTTGCAGGTAAACGTGTTTCTATGAATAGAATGCATTTGAGACGAGCCTCAGCAGATGAGAGACTTGCTTTGCTACAGAGACATGTAGACTAGGAAGGATGAGCATCTGTGAGAGTGAAGAACGCTTGATGTCTCTTTAGTCAGCATGGTCCATGTGAGAGACTAAGACTGTGTGGGGGGGGGGGTATAGAAATGCGACAGCCGGCTCTGGTTACCCAGAATGCTCCCACACACAATCGGAGCCCACACTAGTCTTAATGACTTCCTCTTCATCCTCTCTCCTCCTCCTCCTCCTCCTCCTCCTCCTCCTCCTCCTCCTCCTCCTCCTCCTCCTCCTCCTCCTCCTCCTCCTCCTGCAGTGCTGGCAAGCTATTGTTAGAATGGATTCACACTTGGCACTGCACATTATAAAGTACGGTTGTAGTTGAAAGTCTGCTTCAGAGCACGTGACTCTTTCCCCACGGTGTTCAGATTGGAGTAGACGGTTGTTGGGACCAAGTCACTACGAGATTCAGACATGATGGCATTTGTAAAAGAATTCCCGCTTTCCCACATTCATTACTCTCCCACTGCTTCCTCCTCCTCCTCCTCCTCCTCCTCCTCCTCCTCCTCCTCCTCCTCCTCCTCCTCCTCCTCCTCCTCTCGATCACTTCCTGCCCCACTCCCCCCTCTGCATTTCCTCCCCTCCTGCCCTGCTTCCTTACCCCCCCCTCTCCTTTCCTGTTTCTGTGAGCAGCATATCTCCCCAGAGAGCTGCGTCTGTCGGGACAGGGTGTCTGAAGCTCGCTGACAACGGGGTGTGTTGAACTCGCATCTTGTCTGAGGAGCATTAGGCCAGCAGAGAAGCATGCAGCCATTACAAGTGTGTGAGGTGTGTGTGCTCTGTCCACACACGCAGCCTTCCAGCACATGAGGCAGAGCGACGCTCCCTCAGACTGTGTGTGTGCCCTCGTGTTAATGATGACCTGTCCAGACGTGAGAGGGTAACGGTGACCCCAGAAGATCCTCTGCCCCCCCCTCATTGTGATGAGCAGTCCTCCGGTGACCGCTAGTCAGGACATGAACACTTCCTCTCTGTGTAGAACCACACTACATATGGCCGCAGCATGCTTTGAGTCAAGTGTGTGTGTGTGTGTGTGTGTGTGTGTGTGTGTGTGTGTGTGTGTGTGTGTGTGTGTGTGTGTGTGTGTGTGTGTGTGTGTGTGTGTGTGTGTGTGTGTGTGTGTGTGTGTGTGTGTGTGTGTGTGTGTGTGTGTGTGTGTGTGTGTGTGTGTGTGTGTGTGTGTGTGTGTGTGTGTGTGTGTGTGTGTGTGTGTGTGTGTGTGTGTGTGTGTGTGTGTGTGTGTGTGTGTGTGTGTGTGTGTGTGTGTGTGTGTGTGTGTGTGTGTGTGTGTGTGTGTGTGTGTGTGTGTGTGTGTGTGTGTGTGTGTGTGTGTGTGTGTGTGTGTGTGTGTGTGTGTGTGTGTGTGTGTGTGTGTGGCTCCCTAGTAGCTCCTTCTCAGCCCAGTAGTTGTCCCAAAGAAGCACGATAGACCCTCGCAGACCCCCCCCCCACTAGAGACAGGGTCGTGCTCCTGCTGGGACTGCAGCAGATCTCCAGCAGCAGGCTGCATCTCCTCTTACTCTGCTGAATGAAGGAAGCTGCAATGGAATCTAGAATGCCGCTTTCTTTTCTGTGGTGTGTGCGTGTTTTAATTGTGGGTCTAGATTTTGTCTCAGCTCAGCGTGGTTGTAAAAAACAAGTTGTCATGTTTATTTTTGAAGTGGAGTTTTAGGAATTTGTGTTTCTGGACCGTGTGTGTCTCGTGGTTTGCTTGAATGAACAGTTTGCTCTAAAGGAGTTGAATCCCATGTGGAGTGGAACATGTTGTGGAACATGTTGTGGAACATGTAGTGGAACATGGAGTGGAACATGGAGTGGAACATGGAGTGGAACATGGAGTGGAACATGGCGTGGAACACGGCGTGGAACACGGCGTGGAACACGGCGTGGAACACGGCGTGGAACACGGCGCGGAACACGGCGCGGAACATGTCGTGGTTTGCGGCGTGGAACATGTCGTGGTTTGCTTCAAGTCATTGTGATATGGGTAATTCTTAGCTCCAAGGTGTTGAAAATATCAATTGTATATTTTTTATGAAAACACTTTCACCAGACGATGATAAGAAATGACGAGCACATCAACTAACGCTTTAGACGTTTGATAGATTGAAGAATGATTGTGATTAATGTTTGTTGTTGTTTGTGAATGCAGAACCCGGCAGCAAACGGTGTTTAGCCAAGGAACCTTCAGAGTAAATGATCTTTCAGACACACTTCTCTTGTCCATTAGTTGCATCAAAAATGTAACAATGTGCACGTTTTCTTTTTTTGCGTCAAGCAGACAAAACGTTGTCACATGACATAATAATAATAATTCCTTACATTTATTACAGCGCTTTTCCAGATGCTCAAAGCGCTTTACAAATACACATTACACATGAGGTAGTTGGCCCCGCCTGACATGGCAGCCACACCATATGAAGTGACTGCACATAAGAAGCATCCATCATGCAGCCCTAGTAAAAGTCATGGCCTGCTCTCCTGTGTGGACATGCAGATACTCTGCGTTTTATAAGTGTCAACACGGGAAGATGTTGGTCTGCTCCAGATGTTGAAGCACAAGCACCAACCTGTGTTCTGCTTGAAGCCAAGAGAGGGACGATGGTGTCAGTGCTGCCGTGTCTCACGCCGCAGCCCTTTTTAATGGCTGGGCCTCTAAGAATAGGAGCCTTGTGTCAGGCCAAACTGTTGCTGAGCTGCACTCACAGGCCAGCACGGTTTGGCCCAACCTAGTCTGGTTCAGCCAGTCCATGGCTCCATCAAAGTTCCTTGAGTTGTCCCCCCTGCCAGCAGGTCCCCGTAAAACTCCCTAAACCAGCAGCACAAATATGCTTCTTGTGTGTCAACCTGCCATCTGCTAACTTCTTCTTCTGACCCCCGCAGGCGTAACGTTCTTACAACAGGCCGTTACACCTTGGAAGTTGTTCAATTCAGCCTATGCAACATTGTTGGGTTCTCTGCTGTGCCAATGGCGCAACAGGGATTTCAGTGCCTTGCTCAAGGGCATGTTAACATTAAAGGTCCCATGACATGCTTTTCTGGTTATTACCTGTCCCCTTGTGTGTTATGTAGCGCTTTCTGCACGTAAACGCTCTGCAGAGTCACAAACCCTCAAAGTGCACCCTGGGAGTAAAAGTCTAACACAGAAAATACCTAGTCTGTGCTGCCCCAGAACGCAACGTCCCGCCAACACGGCCCCCAGACCCCACGAAGCATTCTCATCTGATTGTCATTACTGGTGTCATTTCCTGGTTGCTAACAAACGGCATTGAAACACATAAACACTGATGTTCCGCTGTAACGGTGGTGGACTCATCAGCACAGTGGGCGAGCTGACCAATCAGAGCACAGTGGGCTCACAGGGAGGGGGGGGAGGAGCTCCAACAAGCCGTTTAGGACAGAGTGAATACACATCACGGGAAGTCTTCTTCGCTGCTTTTGTGGCAGACTACAGCGCCACTTACAGGCCTGGCTTATGTACTACAGCGTCTCCAGCGCTTTCGAGCGGTAATGGCCGGCCGTGGCCCAACCCCACATTCCCCTGATAGGTGGAGAGTTGGCCATATAGGCGGAGCTCCTCGTTCCTGACGTCAGAGAATGTTCAAATCTGTATCAGATCCGTTGCAGCCCCGTTTTTAGAGATTTGGGTACAGAGGAAAATAGAGCGTTGTGTTTTCTGACACTTGGTGAGTTCCCTGACACACCGGGGACACATGTTCATGTATGAAAGACGTACACAGGTGCATTTTGCATGATAGGTCCCCTTTAAATCCAAAATATTCCCACACCGGAGATGTGGTATTAGGTTTTGCAACCACTTCCATTTAACTTCAAAATCCCCTCTAGTAAGTCACACGTCGTCTCCTGCTTGTCTCTATATTATTAATTTGGCTGCTGCACGCGGAGTGCCCTGACCTGGCTGTGTGTCCTGACCTGGCTGTGTGAGCCCCGCCCCTCACAATGCTGGTCACATCCTTATGTAAACAAACACGCATGTAAACAGCAATTTATCGAGGTCAGAAAAGTTATCGAGTCCAGTTTTATTTATCGTACGATAAGTTAATTTATTGATTATCGCGACAGGCCTACTCTAACCCCTTGGACACAGTTCAGAGTTGAAAGACCGTATGGGGGTCGTACTGATGTCTCTGGTCCAGGTATTTATGTGTGTCTTGGTGTTGGAGCAGAGATCAAACAGCTGACCCCATTAGACCCCGGTGGGCTCCCTGTGTTTTCCACACTGCGGCAGTAAAGCAGTGACGAGTCAGCTGTATATCTGCCATGCATGGAGACATGCTGGACATCTTAAACACTTCCAGACACTCTGGGACACAAACGACACCGATGTGTGAACCCCATCACACTTCCTGTGTGCACAATAATGCTACATGGTGAAGTTTAGTAGATCCTAGTTGAAACGCTCCCTGTTTGATAAAATGCTACAAAGATGTGTATTTATTTGCTTGGAGCGAAAACAACATGTTTCAGAGTCGTAACGCTGCTGGAAACACTCGTATTACTAGAGCTCACCTCGATGCAGCACACATGCTATCTCACTGTGTTAACAAAAGTAACACCTAGTTTGTATCATAGACCGTATATATAAAGGCTTGTATAAACGCCCTATGATTCAGATCCTCTCCCAGAATTGAAGGGGTCCTTCCTTGGCCCGCGCTACACCCTTCCACCGCGCTACACCCTTCCACCGCGCTTCACCCTTCCACCGCGCTACACCCTTCCACCGCGCTACACCCTTCCAGCGCGCTACACCCTTCCACCGCGCTACACCCTTCCACCGCGCTTCACCCTTCCACCGCGCTTCACCCTTCCACCGCGCTACACCCTTCCACCGCGCTTCACCCTTCCACCGCGCTACACCCTTCCAGCGCGCTACACCCTTCCACCGCGCTACACCCTTCCAGCGCGCTACACCCTTCCACCGCGCTTCACCCTTCCAGCGCGCTACACCCTTCCACCGCGCTTCACCCTTCCAGCGCGCTACACCCTTCCACCGCGCTACACCCTTCCACCGCGCTTCACCCTTCCACCGCGCTACACCCTTCCACCGCGCTTCACCCTTCCACCGCGCTACACCCTTCCACCGCGCTTCACCCTTCCACCGCGCTACACCCTTCCACCGCGCTACACCCTTCCAGCGCGCTACACCCTTCCAGCGCACTTCACCCTTCCACCGCGCTTTACCCTTCCACCGCGCTACACCCTTCCACCGCGCTGCATCAAAAAGTGTCCTGTAGTCTTTTGGTTATAACGCTTACATTACTTGTCATTTGTTAGACGCTTTTATCCAAAGCGACTTACACAGTACTGTGGACAGTCCCCACAGGAGCACTTTGGGGTGAAGGGTCTCAGGGACACAACGACATGCTGACTGCAGGGGGACTCGAACTTGCTACCACCTGATTCAAAGTCCAGCACACCAACCACTGAGCCACAGCCTCCCTTACGGAAAGACTTGAGCTTCAGGTGTGTAAAATTGCCAGAAGCAGCTTTAAAGGTCCCATGACATGCTTTCTGGTTATCACCCGTCCCCTTGTGTTATGTAGCTCTTTCTGCATGTGAACGCTCTGCAGAGTCACAGACCCTCAAAGTGCACCCTGTAGGGAGGAACACTCTAACACAGAGAAGACCCGTCTGCTGCCCCAGAACGCCTCGCTGGATATAGTGACGTAACGCTGCGGCGCTCCACACACACACACACACACACACACACACACACACACACACACACTCAGCCTTGTATTTTCTCAGCCGCGGTGCTGCACGGCGCTCCGTACACACACTAGGGCTGAACGATTAATCGATTTAAAATTGCGATTTTAAATGATGCAATTATCAAATCGAAAAGCCTGCGATTCTTTTTCTTTTCTTCTAGTGTGTCAGTCATCCACACCAATCAGAAGTGCTGTGCTCCACATGTACCAGCCATTGTTAACCAATCAGAAGTGGCCCATGATAGTAGGTGATGGACAGATTGATCCAATCACCTGCCAAGTGCTTTTGAAATACTTTTCCAAATGGCTTCCAGTGGAGCTTCAGATGGTTTGGTAAAACCACCTGGGTCAGGTTAGCAATGCTCCATCACATGTTTCTATCACAGGGTGAGTCTGAAACTGAAGCTTGACTTTAATGCAACGGAAGTTTCATGTAAGTTTAGTTCTTTCACTCGTAGCTCGGGCTGTGGGGTGCTAGAGACGGGAGTACGTTGATGCGACCTTCCTAGCCGGAGATATGGCCGCATTTTACAATAAACTTCCGTTGGGTCGCTTAAAAAGAAATATCGCAAATCGAATCTCAATTAGATTATTTCCCTAAATCGTGCAGCCCTAACACACACACACACACACACACACACACACACACACACACACACACACACACACACACACACACACACACACACACACACACACACACACGAAGCTCAGGCAGTATTCTCATCTGTTTGTCCTTACTGGTGTCATTTCCTGGTTGCTAACAAACGCCATTGTAAAACATAAACACTGACTCATCAGAACAGAGTGGACGAGCTGACCAATCAGAGCACAGTGGGCTCATAGGGGGGGGCAGGAGCTCCACCAAGCTGTGTAGGACAGAGTGAATACACACAGAGATGCTGTTTGAGAAACCAATGTGAGTTTGGAACATTGAAAATGTAAATGTATTCTAGTAGAGCTCAACAATGGAAGTATGACCAGGAGAGACGGCCGTGACACGGGACCTTTAACATGTTGAACAGTGAGGTCAGAGGAAGGGAGCTGTAGATGGAGGATAAGAGACATGTGACTCAGATGTAACCCTTCTGAACACTGGGATGCAGCTTTGCTACGTCCACGCAGCCTTTAGCTTGTGTCCTCAGGAATCCTCTCCTCCTCTGTCACCAACACAGAGCAGCTGGACAGGACCCACTGCCACTCATCCTATTGGGTCGCTGCCTTTAGCCGTGAGGGTCCGCTGACTTAAACCCTTCAGCCGGTTTAAAGGATGTGTTTCTGACAGGTCAATGCTTCACTGCTTCTGGCATGCAAGCACAACAGAACGTTATGTTGGTTAACATCCCTAGCTTTGTAAATGTTTTGACATTTGAATGTCTTAAAGTTACATATTAAACCTGTTTGAAGCATTTTAAATAATGCTTGTAAAGTGCGGTGTAATAGCTTTGTGTGGCTGAAGTGTTTTACTTCCTCCTGTCCCAGGATGGACATCCCTCTCAGCCGCACACAGGATACTTTAAGCTCCTGATACAGCCGGGGCCGTCCTCTGTCCTCTGTCCTCTGTCCTCAGAGGATGTATAATCTGCAGCGCGTTGTGTTCTAGTTCTAGGTCTCAGCTCTCTGCAGGCGTCTGTGTTTCCTTCTCCACCTCACCACTCCACTCCAGTGGCACTACTCCTGTTGGGACAGCAGACTAGTGAAGCTGCCAATAGCTCAAGGTTCTTTATTTTGTACACAGCGTCCCTAAGCTATTTATATCCAATGTTTCCTAACTTTTGAATATCTTAATTTTGATTTGATATACTTTATGAATCCCCGTGGGAAACGGTTTCTCTGCATGTGACCCGTCCTGTGTTGGGAGCAGTGTGGGGAACGGTGCCTTGCTCAGGGACACCTCGGTAGCACTTGGTCTTGCCGGGACTTGAACTGGTGACCTTCCAGTTACCAAGTCCCATCGACTTCGCCACCACCGCCCGACATCTTGAAAGCAAGATGTGCACCCATGGCACACAACAGGGCTGCTGCATTGCATGTAGCTGAATCCCTGCTAAACGTACCACACTGCCACAGAACCTCTTGGCACTCGGGTCACCAGTTCTTGGTTCCCTGAGCCATCTCTTCCAGTCAAGGAACCTGCAGCTGTTACTCACACGAAGCCTGGAGGGATGGGTTTGGATAAAGCACTTTCAAACTGTTGCAAGCTAGTTGTGTCCCTGTATAATAAATAAAGAGCTTCACAGTGTTTTCCCTTTGAGCATGAGTGACGGTGGCTGCAGCTGCCCTCTGACGCTCTGTGGCACAGGGGGCATTGTCTTTCTGCCCCTAACTTTGTGTGTGTTTGTTTACATGTATCTCCCCTCCCAGTGTGTGTCCAGTCTTAGCTCTATATATATCATTGTGTGAGTTGGTATCGGCGGTCTGGGGAGGGTCAGAGAGAGAGAGAGAGAGAGAGAGAGAGGACAGGGGGCTGAAGAGTGCTAAAGGGTGCTATTCTCCCCCAGGCTCAATGGGTGCTTTGTGCCAGTGGCCACAGTGGGCTGGGGGAGGGAGGGGCAGGGCAGCAGCACCACCCTGTCATAACGTTGTCAACACAACACAAGAGAGAGGCAGGCAGGAGGTGTGAGGTCAACTACGTGCAGACTCTTTCTGGAAAGTTGTCTTCAATATGTACGGGGCAGAACACTGAGAAGTGGAGAATTGGTCATAACTTCAGAGGGCTTCTCTCTGCTGAACATCAGAGGACATGAAACCACTTAAACCTTAGAAGACTTCCCCTTGGACTTGGAAGCTGTGATGGACATTTCAGAATCAGGTTTATTACCGATTAGGTCCACACACACGTGAGGAATTTGCTTTGATGGTGCATACACATGGAAAGAGGAATACGTTTTAAAATGGCAGCAGCATTGTTTTCTAACAACTATTTGAATGATTATTGTTAGACAAAATATTAATATTACAAAAAGCAATGAGGACGTCCCATCCAGAGGACATCAGCAGATGAATGAATAGTCAGTAGCTGCAGCCCTCGTGGATCTGAAGTGAAGGACACATGCTGCTAATCAAAGTAATGATCTTATCAGTGCATCTTTATTGCCAGTCCAAAGGTCACATGTATTTAAGATAAGATGTCGACTGGCGTTCTGGCGCACTTCTTTGATTGAAGCAGATGGCTTTGTCTCGGTCATTCAGTCATTATCAAGTGTATTCTTCCTGCTTCTCTTACTCTTCCTGCTTCCTTTGTCCTCATCCCTTCACCTTATGCACATTGTGTCTTCGAGCTCCATCACATTTTCATTGTTTTAATTGGAATTAAAACACAAATAATAACTGAAACCCACTCATGGTTTCCTGTGATCAGCTTGGAAGTTCCAAGAAGTCAAGTATGTTCATCTGATGGACGAGTCGGCCCTGTGCTTCCTGAGCATCCTGAAGCTCTTTCCTTAGTTGTGAAACGCGTCAGAGAAAAGTCAGTGTTTTGACACGTTGATTTCTGACGAGCCATAAATGAGCGAGTGGCGTGACGAAGCTCCCGCAGCCCCGTGCCGACATCTGTGCCCCAACTGCTCACGATCACATCACTCAGAACACGTTTGTGAAGAATGTTGGCTCACCAGGAGCTGCAGAACATGGACTCAAGCCGCTTCAGATTTCAGTTTCTTTTTCCAGATGTTTGATTCAGTACGCCATCATGACAGATGTGATTCCTGTCGGGGTTTCATGTCTTCAGGGGCATGTATCTGTACGGTTGGCAGTGTTTCCACATGGACATACGGGACAGGCTGTGGTAGCGTTGTGCGTGAGGAGGCTTCACTTTGTGGGAATGATGCTGATTCTGATTTGTTTAAAGATACTTTATTTTTATGACTTATATTTAAAATTGTTCTTTGATATCTACAGTTCTGAACTATATGTATCGTGTTATAACATCTGTCTCCTCCCCATTTCTTCTGCCACTTCCTGTCGTATCAAAGCAACTCCCTGACCTTCCTGTTAATTGAATTCTCCTCTATTCTCCATTCAAAGCAGTTTATTGTCTTAAAGCCAGAACAACACGGTGAATAATCCCCCGTTCCTGCTGCTTGTGTGTTCAGACGTTCACGGCGTGGTGCAACTCCCACCTGAGGAAGTCCGGCACGCAGATTGAAAGCATAGAAGAGGACTTCAGGGATGGGCTCAAACTGATGCTGCTGCTGGAGACCATCTCAGGTAACCCCCCCCCCCCCCCCCGCAGCTCCACAGAACTCACTCGGAAAGTTTCTAATTAAACTGTGATAGCTGTAATAATGTTCCACACAGAACCCACAGGGGAAAGCTGTCCAGCCCACCGCACGCACGCACGCACGCACACACACACACACACACACACACACACACACACACACGCATATACACACACACACGCGCGTGCGCACGCACACACACGCATATACACACACACACACACACACACACATTTCACAGAGCATTTCTAAGCAGCCTCTCTTTGAGCTGTCGATCTCAGTGAAACATGTGTTCAGATGTTTGAGATGCACACGATCTCTATCCAAACCAGGGCGGGGTCACTCACAGTTTCCCGCCTCAGTGTGGATCACACATCTCACCATCAGGTGCACAGAGCACTCATCTGAACTGCTGTGGTCTCATAGTGAAATGTGGCTTCCTTTCACACTGAGCTGTGAGTCACACCACGGTGCCTGCTGGAGCTTTAACTGTCTGACCGTGTTGTGGTGCTGAGCCTGTGGGAACACGCTGCCTCCGTCACTGCAGGAGCTAACTCGCTCACCTTCTGTGTGTGTGTGTGTGTGTGTGTGTGTGTGTGTGGTGTGTTGTGTGTGTGTGTGTGTGTGTGTGTGTGTGTGTGTGTGTGTGTGTGTGGTGTGTGTGTGTGTGTGTGTGTGTGTGTGTGTGTGTGTGTGTGTGTGTGTGTGTGTGTGTGTGTGTGTGTGTGGGGTGTGTGTGTGTGTGTGTGTGTGTGTGTGTGTGTGTGTGTGTGTGTGTGTGTGTGTGTGTGTGTGTGTGTGTGTGTGTGTGTGTGTGTGTGTGTGTGTGTGTGTGTGTGTGGTGTGTGTGTGTGTGTGTCCACAGGTGAACGGTTAGCCAAGCCTGAGCGAGGCAAGATGAGGGTCCACAAGATCAACAACGTGAACAAAGCCCTGGACTTCATCGCCGGTAAAGGAGTGAAACTGGTGTCCATCGGAGCAGAGGGTAAGCATGCGTTGATGCACGCATTACACACATGAAAAGAAGGCCTTAAAAAGCCCGTTGTTGATGTGCTGAGACACAATGACTGCAGCTATGAGTCCTGAAAGCTCTATGAAAGCTCCATCTCATTCGTCCACCTCCCTGCTTTCAAACCTGATCTCAAGTCAAGGCTTCAGACTTGCTCCTGAGTGTGGAGTCTGCACTGCAGTAGATGCCCTTGGGCATGGATCGCTGAACACACGGGCCTCTGTTTACTTTCACATGTTTAGTTAGAAAGTCAGAGAGATTAGTTCGGACTAAGCATGTCCTGAAGTCACTATTAACCCGCCGATTATTTTAAAACTGCCCACTTTTCAGTAGCAGGGATCTTTCTTAAGACTTAATTACAGCCCATAATTGCATGATGTCCCACAGCTGCGCTGGAGCCATAATCAGACCCATGAGGAACACCCTCTAACCGTCAGAGTCAAGCACTTAAGCTTCTTATTGTTCACAAGACATGCAGCCGAAACCTGCGCATGTTGCATCTAGTGGTGCAACACAGATCTTAAAGAGATGCTATCCACACCGTTAAAGATGTGTAGGCTTAACAAGTACTCCGTTTCCACCGCACCGAACTGCCCTTGTGTTTACATACTCTCAGAGGTACAGGCTTCAAGCAAGTGGTCATCAGAAGAGAACAAGTAACCGCTCTGCTGCTCGATAAGAACAGACGTGACATTCCTGCTACATGACGCCGCTGATACCTGCTGACCATTGACTCAGTGCCACACACACACACACACACACACACACATACACATACACATACACACACACACACACACACACACACACACACACACACACACACACACACACACAGTGAGTCCCTTTCTAAAGAAGCGGCCCACTAAAGGTCATCTACTGGAAAGCGTTGGAGATAGAAATGGCAGAGGGGGAAATGGATGTTTGGCAGGGACGAGTTGAAAATGAAGGACTTCCCACAGAAACAGTTTAAAGCAGTGGTTCTCAACTGGTGGGTCGCGACCCAAAAGTGGGTCGCGGACCCGTTTCGAGTGGGTCGCAGATGTGTGTGTGGGATGTGTGTGTGAAGGCCCGATTTTCTAACGCTGTGCATGCAGTCGGCGTTGGACTGGAAGTACCGGAGACCATAAACGGTTTTGAAAACTTCTGTCACTTCTGCCATCTTTGCTGATGTTTCTTCGAGTCTTCTGGCCAATCAGAATCAAGATTGTTGTCAGAAGTCCCCACGGAGAATAACTTTGCGGTAGAACTATTCTTTATACATCCATGGGTACAACTTCAGATAGAAATGAACACGTGATGAAATATGAGCCCCGGTTTGATGACTGACAGGTCACAGAACAATGGGGGCTATCTCCCCTTACCCACAATTTAAAGTAAGTCACACAGACTCTCTCCTCTTTGCTCTTCTCTCTGTGAGGAGCAGCAAGCTGTCAGAACAAAATGAAAAACAAACAATGGCATAAATATTATTAATATGTCTGGTAGTAATACATCTATTTATTTTCTTCTCAGAGAGTACCAGAATGCGTAGTTTATATTAGTATTTAGTATTATTTAGTATTTCTAAAATCAGACCCCAGACCCCCTTCTGGGATTGGGTTTTTAGCATGTGGGCCTTTTCATGTTATTTAAAAGCATTATTTAGTTCTGTGAAGGGATATATGCACTGTACTTCACTTCAATTAATAGTGTATGCTGAAAGCGTATATATATATATATATTATATATAATATATATATATATATATATATATATATATATTATATATATAATATATATATATATATATATATATATATATATTATATATATAATATATATATATATATTATATATATATATACTATATATATATATATATATATATTACAGCACGATTTTTTGTTGAATAGATTTGAGTGGTTCAACATTTCGGGTCGCGATTTATTGACGAAGGCTTCTCAGCCTGCCCAGCTGAGAAGCACTGGTTTAAAGGACACGTTCAACACTTGATCCTCAGGGACCTCAGTGTTGAACCCTAGTGGAACATGTTCAAGTACCTGGCTGTAAAGCCTTTTTGGAGGCTAATAAACAATCTTCTAAGTCAATGAATAAAAACATAATTGAGGTTTTATTACATTTTAGAAAAGTTTTACCGTAAAAATGTAAAACATTATTTATCATGGTTAAAAACTTGCGACACACGGCTCCTGTTAAATAGATCTTAAGGTCATTATGGTAATTGAACATGAAGAATGTTGATGGAATGAGAGCGATGTGAGACGGTGGCGGCTGACGGTGAGAGTGATGAAGGGGAACATGAAGCTGGTGAAAGTACAACTGTGTGAACTATGACAGGAATGTGCCCCGCACGACATACCTCTCACTAACGTGTGTGTGTCACACAAAGTCTGTCCTTATAATTAACTACACATATGTGTCTCTTATACGTATTTAACAGTTAACTGTATTTGTAATCTTTTCTTTGAATTATTTTATGAATGAAATCACTGTGAAAGCTTGTCACTTAAACGCTCTGTACATGTGGCAGCTGTGGGACATTAGTGCAGGTGTGTGGGTGTGTTGGCTGCTTGTGAACACACGATGTATGCTCCAAGTGAATCTAGATGCAGCACAAAGCATATGACACACTTCTGTTTTGTCGTGCAGAGATCGTGGACGGAAACGCCAAGATGACCCTGGGAATGATCTGGACCATCATCCTCCGCTTCGCCATCCAGGACATCTCTGTGGAAGGTACCACTGCGCTCTTTTACTTGCATAGACACGTCCAATCAGCTGACGGCACTGTGACGTCATCAGCTTAAACTCAGGGATTCTGGATCCGTATATCACTTCTACAAATATCCATAACTGATGGACACTAACATCACACAAAATACCAATACATGTGTTTCTAAAAGTGATCAATCAAGGAAGCTAGCCTACCTTGTTTTAGTCATTTTGATGTGTCCTAGAAGTCACTGGCCAACTGAGGAATACTGAAAACCTTAGTGTTAAAAGTAGTTACATGGGTTTAGCAGGTTTTCCTTTGTGTGTTTACACAATTACAAATAATATAACTTTGCATACGTGCGTGTGGTTCCTTGTTGATCTTACTATGTTGATTGTTTGTTTTATAGTAATACTATTATTTATGTGCTTAAATGTTTTACAACGCCTGTCGATGCTCATGGTGTTATACCTGAGGAGCCTGTTGGAAAAGGTGATGGTGCATTTAAAGAAACATTTATTCTGGTCGTACAAGACTCAAAGTAGAGTTGATTACCATCGATGTGATTTCATCTGGTTACCGGTTGGTCGATATCTTCTCAAAGTGCCGTCACAGCGTCTCTCAGTCCAATGTGACGTCTCATCTTCTGGGACCAACATGAATCCCAGGAGGCTGGATTTAGAACAATGGATAGACTTTTAATTCCAGCATTAAACCTTGAAAGGCGCGCACACTCAGAGGGCGTCTGCTGAGGATACTTCTGCGTGATGAATGTGTGCCTCGCTCAGCGCTCTGATGACTCTGAGGGGTTTAATTGAAGCCGTCTGCTGGACTCATCATGGTGGGTGTGGGCCGCTATGAGACTCAATATGCTGTCATATGTTTGCGTTCTCCATGTTGGTGAGGACATGTGTGTGTGATGTGTGTTCAGCCAACACGTCTGAGGACTGAGCGCTTTCTGTTGAGCTCCCTCAGAAAGCAGGAGACTCCTCTGAGACGTCTCCCTAACACGCCCCCTGCTCCTCTTCTTCTCTCCTCACTACAGAGACCTCTGCCAAGGAGGGTCTTCTCCTTTGGTGCCAGAGGAAGACCGCTCCCTACAAGAATGTCAATGTGCAGAACTTCCACATTAGGTAACACACACAATCCCACTCTTAGGTGTCCAAGTGGAGTGATCTCGTGCCAACAGCCTTCATTCTTAGAAGAAAGCTGTTGATGGTCACTAATGTTTCACATCACATTTCATAACAACCTAAAAGTTCTGGTCAAATGAAAGATATGCAACATCTCTTTCAGAATGCAGCTGTGTGTCTGAAGGTTACAACGTCTTTGAAACCGTCTAATGGTCTGCAGTGAGACCCTGAGGGGGGATCTAAGGATAACCCAATGAACAAAAACAGACTCTCACTGGTCTTTCAGCAGCATGGCTATATTTAGTGGATATAAGTGAATATTTGAATATGAATATATATATATTTACTTCATAAGCTAAATGTTGATTGGAAGCTTGTGCTCTGTATATAAAGTGAAACAAACTACTTTAATGGTGTAGAAGGGTCGCCCCCTGGTGGAGTAAGTACAACATGTTCCACGGTTTAGTGTGAAGCCACTTCCAGGAGTATGTGAAGATTAAAAAGACTCCAATGAGTGAAGGGACAGATTCAGAGGCTTTCAAAGTGCATACTGTACAGTTACTGTATACAACTCGCAGAGTACAGGTTACAGCTCGCAGAGTACAGGTGACAGGCCGAGGAGACGAGTGGAGAGGAGAGCAGGGTCAATGTCTACCAGGGGGGCGGGACCGTGGTTAAGAAGACACACACACACACACACACACACACACACATACATATATACAGGCACGACAGAGGACATGCGATATCCACACACACCAGGACACACATGTAGGATTGTTTAGTCACCAGGTCAAAAATGTATTTCACACGTGCAGTTGCAACAACGATCTGTTGTTGTGTTGGCGTGACTTCCTGTTGCCTCCAGCTCAGTGAAAGCACTGTGTATAATTTCTCACACTGTGACTTTGAAGTCATTAGGAAACTGCTCCCTCTATATGGATTATCCACAGGTCAGTATATGGTACAGGAACTGGTCCCTGGTGGAGTGTTTGTAACATGCAAAGGGTTATTGGCCCGTTAGCCCAGCTTCTGCAGGTCAGACGAGGCTCAGTGAATGATGTCTGGTGTTCATGTGCTCCAACAGCTGGAAGGACGGTCTGGCCTTCAACGCCCTGATCCACAGACACAGACCCGACCTCATCGACTACGACAGCCTCAGAAAGGTACACACACACACACACACACTTTATTTAGCTTTGCATATTTTGAAGCAAAGTCGTAGTTATGTTGTCGTTAAAAAAATCTAACATTAAACTTTGTACTAATAAAAAGTAGGACTTAGCAATTGTTCTGTGTGCTTTAGGACGACCCTGTGACTAACCTGAACAACGCCTTTGAGGTGGCTGAGAAGCACCTGGACATCCCCAAGATGTTGGACGCAGAAGGTAGGTCCGGAGCCGAGAGCTGTCTGTCAGACTGCGTCTCCATGAGCAACACAGACACAGCTCATCCAGCTGCCTGACTCGTTCTCTAACTTAAGACCCTATGTCATTTCATTTACATCTGGTAACGGCTCGTAGCCCACTCCAGGTTCCAGTTTCAGTCACGGAACAGCACTTACATTGCATCATCACTACAGTTCAAGAGTGGGCGATGTCAATAGGAATACTCTATATTTCCAAATACCCTTTCTAAAAGAAAATAATGAAATGTTTAATAACGAGTGTTTAGTACATGGAGAAGAGACACC
Organism: Pseudochaenichthys georgianus; assembly: GCF_902827115.2. Classification (NCBI taxonomy): domain Eukaryota; kingdom Metazoa; phylum Chordata; class Actinopteri; order Perciformes; family Channichthyidae; genus Pseudochaenichthys; species Pseudochaenichthys georgianus. Next base: position 112,037 of record NW_027263002.1, read on the forward strand.
GCTCAAATGTCAAACTGACTTCTTAGATGAATTGAGTACCGTACTTTTCGGACTATAAAGCGCACCTGCATATGAGCCGCAGCAGCTAAATTGTCCGTCTGTCTTGCTCTCGTTCTGTCTCTCGGTTCCACTTTTACTTTGGCGCGCTACCTGTCTCACTCTTTTCCGGCCTCCAGCTTTTCCTGCTGGAGCCCGCCCCTTAGAGGTGGCGGGCGCGGACCGGTCCTAGAGCCCATAGGGTTAAAGGTGGTGGACTGTAACCTGTAAAATCCATAGATTTAGGAGGTTCCCTAGTGGCCGTTAGCTGTACGTATTTAGTGTTGAATTTAAAACTCACTTCCATCCCAGTCTCAGCGTTAATGTGAATATAGATGTTGCCACTGATCTGACTCACTGTATCCGTTTATATGAAAGCCCCCCCCCCCCAGTGTTTCTGATTGTAATGTGTTATCTGTGCACGAGGGGTACACTCATATGAGCAGTAAGAGCTTGTCTCAATATTTATGTATTTATTTATTTTCTTCACACAAAAAAATGCGTTGGTTTCCTTGAAAACCTTTATTTCCTCCCCGAAAACTTAGAATATTCATTAAAAAATAAACACACAGGTGTTTTAGTAAATATATGGATATACCCTTGTACATACTGTAAAGTGAATTGTGCTTGTCCTCTTGTGTTTCTTCTGTTTGTGTATGAGGCTCTGATTGTGTGTGTCTGTTAACAGCTTGTTCAGTGTGTGTGTGTGTGTGTGTGTGTGTGTGTGTGTGTGTGTGTGTGTGTGTGTGTGTGTGTGTGTGTGTGTGTGTGTGTGTGTGTGTGTGTGTGTGTGTGTGTGTGTGTGTGTGTGTGTGTGTGTGTGTGTGTGTGTGTGTGTGTGTGTGTGTGTGTGTGTGTGTGTGTGTGTGTGTGTGTGTGTGTGTGTGTGTGTGTGTGTGTGCATGTACCAACATGTGTGTCCTGTTGTGTTTATCCCATGGCTTGCCTGTATTAGTGTGTGAGAGTCTTCTTAACCACGGTCTTGCCCCCACCTTGTAGACATTGTGAACACTGCTCGTCCAGATGAGAAAGCCATAATGACTTATGTGTCCAGTTTCTACCATGCCTTCTCTGGAGCACAGAAGGTACCCTCTGACCCCTGATGTATAACCCCCCCCCCCATTACTAACAGGGTGCTGCTACCTGTCCAGCATGGCTGCTCTCTCTCCACAGCCTGCAGAGCCTCAATAAGAACACGTTGGGACACAAACACCCAGTCTGATTGTAGCTGTGCTGGGGACAGCAGTACATACTCCCTGCACTCTGGTGTGACGTGTTGTCCACAGAGAGTGGAACACTTTGATCATGGTTAGCAGATGCAGGATCAGAACATTGTGGCAGCAGTGTAACATATTGGGGCTTTAAGTAGCAAAACAAAGGGAGTGTTTTCTCTTTGGTTCACTTGGTCTTTGAGAATGTGTCTTAGTCATCCTCCAAATGCAAACCTCTAGTTAGGTGTGCCATGAAGTCGTTCCCTTCCTGCTGGGTGACTGCCATGCTGGGAATACAGTCAGTCAGACGACTCTGTTCTGCAGTTTGCCTTCATTATAGTGTCATGCTCTGATCTCTACACTTAAAGCAGAGCTAAAGATTGGATTATTTGTATTATTATTATTATCAGTATTATTTGTTGTTAAATGTAGAAAGATGGTTAAAGTTATTTATCTTTTTATTGTTTCTTATTTATGGATATGGTTGATAACTTGTAGTTTCTTAGAGCAGTTCATAATGCCACCTGATTATTAAAGACATCATTCTCAGCTGCTGAATGAACCAAACTAAACCGCACTCCCTGAGAAGAGTGCTCCGAGTGAAGCTCTGAGAAGAGTGCTCCGAGTGAAGCTCTGAGAAGAGTGCTCCGAGTGAAGCTCTGAGAAGAGTGCTCCGAGTGAAGCTCTGAGAAGAGTGCTCCGAGTGAAGCTCTGAGAAGAGTGCTCCGAGTGAAGCTCTGAGAAGAGTGCTCCGAGTGAAGCTCCGAGTGAAGCTCCGAGTGAAGCTCCGAGTGAAGCTCCGAGTGAAGCTCCGAGTGAAGCTCCGAGTGAAGCTCCGAGTGAAGCTCCGAGTGAAGCTCCGAGTGAAGCTCTTCCTCAGAGCAGCTCTTCCTCAGAGCAGCTCTTCCTCAGAGCAGCTCTTCCTCAGAGCAGCTCTTCCTCAGAGCAGCTCTTCCTCAGAGCTGCTCTTCCTCAGAGCTGCTCTGGCAGCCCATGTGCGTGTTTGTGTCCCAACCTGGAACTTGTGGCTGCGTCGTCCGAGGGGGGGGGGCAGGAGGAAGCTGTGGACCTAAAGAGTCCTCCCTCGCTCTCACACCCTGCAGGAGCGAGCTCATGCAGCTCTGGGTAGCTTTGGCTTCACTCTCTCTCTCTCTCTCTCTCTCTCTCTCTCTCTCTCTGCTTGCCTTCCTGGTGAACCTCTCCCCCCCGCTGGGTGCTGTGTAGACATCGTGGGTACGCTGCGGCCGGATGAGAAGGCCATTATGACCTATGTGTCCTGCTTCTATCACGCCTTCTCTGGCGCTCAGAAGGTGAGCCGCTCACCCTTCAGACTCACTTGAACCGTGCAGAAGAAGAAGTTATTCTAGACGGAGAGAAGATAGGGAGCCGTGTCCTCAGAGAGGGAGCCGTGTCCTCAGAGAGGGAGCCGTGTCCTCAGAGAGGGAGCCGTGTCCTCAGAGAGGGAGCCGTGTCCTCAGAGAGGGAGCCGTGTCCTCAGAGAGGGAGCCGTGTCCTCAGAGAGGGAGCCGTGTCCTCAGAGAGGGAGCCGTGTCCTCAGAGAGGGAGCCGTGTCCTCAGAGAGGGTCAGGTCCCAGAAACATCTGGACATGTTTCTCAAAATATGAAATAGATGAAGCTAGCCATGGAACCTGCTAGAGTCCTTAATAAGGAAGTCATATTTCCCCACGCATAAGGAAAGGAATGATATATGTAAAAATAGCAACACTGTTTGATTATTTCCCTCAGTACAAGATCATTTCAGATCTTCTTTTAATTGGACTGTTTTTCAAACACATATGCAAAGTAGTCTTGTTTCAAGTCACATATCCAAGAATACCCTGATGACTGAAATCCACCACACATGACTCAGAGAGTGTTTTATGATCTCAACCATGATGGAATCCTATGTCGTGCTTTATATTCCTCCTCGCTGGAGGAGACCTGCTCTCAGGGAAACCCAGGGAATATCTACAGGATAGGAAAGCCAGCGAACGCTCTCATGCTTCTGTTTCAGCTTCTTTGGACACTGACTGTTTCCCCAAAGAGGTTTTACTTTATGGTCTGGATTCAAACTCCCAAACTCACGTCAGTACTGTAACCCCCTGCATGGCCACCATGTGCCTTCACTGGATTCTTGTGGGTGTCGAGTGTATCTCAAGTTTCCACTGACATTCTGAATACATGTGAATACGTGTAGGGAGAGCAATGTGTTGTGTACTGGGGAATGATGATGATGATGATGATGATGATGATGATGATGATGATGATGATGGGGTCATGTCGTCAGCCAGCATCAATGCATTGACCCCTGCAGTGTAATCGGCCCTGAAGTCTCTTTCGCAGCGACCTACCAAAGACAACGTGACGCAACATATTTGATTTAAAATGAATTTCATTGACTATAAATGATTGCATGTCCTTTTTAGATTCTATTCTATGGAGAACAACTGTGTCCATAGCAGTCGTCTGCCATTCAGGAAATACAGACTCTTAGAATTCAGTAACCAATCAGAATGGAGAACTGAACAACCATGTGATCAAAGCAGATGATGGTACTGACGGGTGTTTGGGAGGGGTCTCTTTCATCACCGTGGGAACATGACTAATGTCCTTCCAATTCTCAGCTAATAACACTTGTCATTCCAAATGTGTGTTTTATTTTGTGATGTGTTTTAAATGTATATATAGAACACATTGGTTAAGAATGTAAAGTCATATGATGGAACAGGGTTTTTAGTGCAGATTATATGTGAAAAGTGTGTACTGTTTTTGTTTTATTCCAGTGGTACAGTAGTGTAATATCGTAGGCAGCCGTGCTGGCGTGGACAGCAGGGCGACAGCAGCAGTAACTAGACGTATGGACTGAGTGTTGGCGGGAGACGCATGGAGCTCAACACACTATTGATTTGATTTGTTGGCACATGAAACTAACCACCAGCAGCTGGAGCATGTGCTGTCAGTCAGGCGTGACCTCCATTGGACTCTGAGTCACTTGCACTTTGCTAAACAATGTGACTGAAGGCTAGTTGTGTGTCTGCTCACTGCCTGTGTGTGGAGTGTGCTCGCACAAATACAATAAAAGCAGAAGTGATGAATGATTCTAACGGAAGCAGGTTGAGGAGATTATAATGAGCACCGTTTGATTTAGAGACTCTTAACTCTTAACGCTTAGCTACAGTGAATGTCTCACTAAGAGTGGACCTGATGTCGGCATGTTCTATCCAATCACCGCGAGCGCTACTCATCACTGTTTTCTGATAGGCTGAGACAGCCGCCAACCGTATCTGCAAAGTGCTGGCTGTCAACCAGGAGAACGAGCAGATGATGGAGGACTACGAGAAGCTGGCCAGTGAGGTGAGGAGACTTTTATTTACTCATCGACCGGACTACACTTCATTTGAAGTTTAGTTACTGATCAAGTGTCAGAGCCTTGTTTCCTGACTGTATTTCCTGGTCTCCTCCTGGTCAGCTGCTGGAGTGGATCCGCCGGACCATCCCCTGGCTGGAGAACCGGACCCAGGAGAAGACGGTGACTGACATGCAGGCCAAGCAGGAGGACTTCAGAGACTACCGCTGCGTCCACAAACCCCCCAAGGTAACGGAGCTCCTCAAGTGCTCTCTCCTCACCATGGACATGGTTCCTCTCTTCCAGCCTCACCAGAGTCCTTATTCTAAGAGGTTCTGTTTCCTCTACTGAGTGGCTGACGCTGTGAAACCTTCCCCTCCTGTCCTCAGGTCCAGGAGAAATGCCAGCTGGAGATCAGCTTCAACACGCTGCAGACCAAGCTGAGACTCAGCAACAGACCGGCCTTCATGCCGTCAGAGGGACGCATGGTGTCTGTATGTCCGCCTACATCTCACTCTGTGGAGTGGAGAGAGTCCATCACCAGACATTTGATTATCTTTGTTTATCTTACAGACAGCAGGACATCTGCTGGCCCTTATTACAAATATACAGATATGCAAATACATAAATAGGACAAGTGTGCTCTCCACAAAGATGTTCATCTACACTTAACCCTGCATGAAACATGTTATTATGTAAACAACCTTTGTGTCAGCCTCACAGAACACGTTAGCATCTGTTGAACTACTTTAGTTTGAGTTTTGACTTTTTCATTTCATGTTGCTGGTTTTAGTGTCGTTGCAGTTTAACAGAACAGAAGCATATAGTTAAGTCAGGTGTAAAATGCACAACATGCGTTCCTGTCTCTGGTGTATATATATATATATATATATATATATATATATATATATATATATATATATATATATATATATATCATGTCCATGACACGGACACCCTTTAATAGTTCACTTTGTGCCATCACACGCTGAACAGAAATGTCTCAGATCAGCTTAAGTCTCTCTTGAATGATTCAACCCAATAGAGGGTTTAGCGTCACACCATCACACTTCACTCAGTTAGGAATGACTGCTAGCAGGTGGGCTGTTCTTCTGCTGCCATGCACTACACACTGGTGCATGATGTGCTCTGCAGTGAAGGAAGGGTATAACAGCTGCGCTTTGCTCTCAGGACATCAACGGAGCGTGGTACACTCTGGAGGGAGCAGAGAAGGGCTACGAGGAGTGGATCCTCAGCGAGATCAGACGTCTGGAGAGACTGGAGCATCTGGCCGAGAAGTTCCACCAGAAGTCTAAAATCCATGAGTCCTGGACCGACGGTGCGCTTAGTCACACACACATTCACCCTCTGTAAAATACCACTAACTGTAGCCCCCCCTCGGTGATCCAGTTTAATCCCCTTTTTGGCAAACAAATCAATTTCCATTCATTCCAAGAGAAACCCTCTTCTCTGCCCAGCTGTGCTGCTGTTAGCACATGAAGTGGTACACTGACTACACACTCGTTGATATGTGATAACCAGTCTGTGTTCTTCACAAATAGAGCAGCTGATGCAGATTGGTTGATACACTTAAGCTCATATTTGTTTTTCAAGTAGATGGCTGTGTTGGCTTCAGGTAATGGAATCTATCACGTAGTGTCTTTGTTTCCTTGACTCCCATCACCATGTCACATCAACACTAATGTCGGCTACATCTACGTGAAATATACTCGTCAAAAAAGATAAGCCTGACATTTAGTTACAAAAACTATCTTTGCCAGTTTGTTTGTACATGTTGTAAACAAAGTAGAGATAACATGTTATAGACTGACTGCAACATAAAAACGATTAAAAACAAAAGGTGAATAAAGAATAAAGCAGCCGACCAATGAACCCCCCAGAGAGCAGCCGGTTAGGTTATTAACATGATGCTCTGTGAGCAGGCAAGGAGGCCATGCTGACCCAGAAAGACTACGAGACTTGCACCCTGTCCGAAGTCAAGGCGTTGCTACGGAAACACGAGGCCTTTGAGAGCGACCTGGCGGCCCATCAGGACCGAGTGGAGCAGATCGCCGCCATCGCCCAGGAGCTCAAGTAAGGAGGCGAGAGGAAGGGGAGGAGACTCATCATGTGTCTGTGTGATGCCATCTTGTATAAACCTGCTCCTCCCTGCCTGCAGCGAGCTGGACTACTACGACTCTGCCAGCGTCAACGCTCGCTGCCAGAAGATCTGTGATCAGTGGGACAGCCTGGGGGCCCTCACCCAGAACCGCAAGGAGTCTCTGGAGGTACCCCCCCCCTCTCTCTCTGTCTCTCTGTCTCGCTCTCTGTCTCTGTCTCGCTCTGTCTCTGTCTCTCTTTCTCTCTCTCTCTCTCTCTCTCTGTCTCTGTCTCTCTTTCTGTCTCTCTCTCTCTTTCTGTCTCTCTCTCTGTCTCTCTCTGTCTCGCTCTGTCTCTCTCTCTTTCTATCTCGCTCTGTCTCTCTCTTTCTCTCTCTCTTTCTTTCTCTCTCTCTCTCATTCTCTCTCTCTCTTTCTCTCTCTCTCATTCTCTCTCTCATTCTCTCTCTCTCTTTCTCTCCCTCTCATTCTCTCTCTCTTTCTCTCTGTCTCTCTCTCATTCTTTCTCTCTCTATCCTTCTCTCTCTCCTTCTCTCAATTCAATTCAAAGGGGCTTTATTGGCATGAAAGTTAAATTAAACAATGTTGCTAAAGCATCACAATACAAAATAATTAACACCATTAACATACATTTCAAATGTTTACATATTATTGATGATATATATACAGTGATATAATTACATTTCAGTGTGTGTGTGTGTGTGTGTGTGTGTGTGTGTGTGTGTGTGTGTGTGTGTGTGTGTGTGTGTGTGTGTGTGTGTGTGTGTGTGTGTGTGTGTGTGTGTGTGTGTGTGTGTGTCATTCACTGTCCCTCAGGTTGTGGCATGTGTATACATATTGGGCAGCAAGATGTGCCTTGTCTCCTTCTCCTATGAGTACTCTCAGTCTTGAGAGGTCATCAACCTCCTTGAAACCTGGGATCACTCTCTCTCTCTCTCTCTCTCGTTGTGTGTGTGTGTGATCACAGATAGATTGACTGATGCAATCAGGTGGTTTTATTGCCCCAATGCAAACATAATAATAATATTCCCAGTGTCTAAAGTCCTAGAACAGCTTTATCAAATATTAATATCAAAACATCTGATTTCTGTGTGCCCACAGAGGACAGAGAAGCAGCTGGAGTCCATCGATGAGCTGTACCTGGAGTACGCCAAGAGAGCAGCGCCCTTCAACAACTGGATGGAGGGAGCAATGGAGGACCTGCAGGACATGTTCATCGTGCACAACATCGAGGAGATCCAGGTAACACAGGAGGGGGTGAAGTATTGCTTTGTCCTGCACGATGCACCAGAGGAATTACTGAAGGAAGAAGGGCTGTGCGATATGAAGACAAATATCACTATTTTTCTGATCAAATACCTCCATTTATATTTCAACGTTATTGTAGGGTTAACTTTTTTGTGCTTTCGCAACATATTTACAGAATAATATTATTGTAAAACACTCATATTTTTGTGGATGTAATTGCTAAAGGCAAATAAGCTGCTCGAACAGTCTGGTACATTTGTAAAAATGATCACTTTCCTGCAGCCTTTAAAGCCAGGAACAGACAACACTTGTTCAATATAACAATGTCAGAAATCTAACACGATATCTAGTCTCATATCACAATTGGATATAAAATGAATATATTGACAACCCTAAAGAAATGTGAATTATACAAAATAACATATATTATGTGAGATGAACGATACCTGGCTAAAGTGCTGCAGGTAAAACCAAACGTTGTCCCCCTCAGGGTCTGATCACAGCCCACGAGCAGTTCAAGTCCACCCTGGCGGAGGCCAACAAGGAGCGGGAGGCCATCCAGGCCATCCAGGCGGAGGTGCAGAAGATCGCCCAGAGCAACGGCATCAAGCTGAGCGCTGCCAACCCCTACACCACCATCACCCCGCAGAGCATCGACAGCAAGTGGGAGAAGGTGGGCTGTGGCCTGGGCTTCCTGGGGATTCTACCTGCACAACGCTTAGTGCCGTTTATACCCCCTGAGTTTCAATGTACTCGTGTAGTGCAATACACATTGTAAATGTATTGTATCTCCCTCGGATTTGGGTGTTTTTTTAAAGCAGTTCTGCGGGGAAGGAACACCACTCCGTCCATTCTTTGGGGGGGGATAAAGTGCCTACAGTAAACCAATAATAGCCACTAACACTAATGCTGCTTTTAAAGAGTGCATACCAGAACTCTAAGCAGTACCCTGTGTTCGATAATGATTTTATGATGTGGTCATTGATCAGACTTATATAGACGACCTTTCCTCAGAAGCCAGACCTGGGCCTCATTTATAAAGCCTTGCGTAGGATTGGCGTGGGAAGGTTGCTTACGTAGGACAAAGCAAATAAATACATTTTCCGATTCTTAAAAGACCGGCGCAGGACGTGCGTACGGCACATCCTACGCCGGTTTCCCTTTATAAATCACGATCAACTCGAGATGCGGCGCATCTGCGACTATAAATAGTCAAAGAAACGCCCATTCATTTATTCATTCATTCTGACTGACTGCAGGAAGAAGAGCAGGAAATGAGGACAGAACAGCTAAAAAAAACATCTCACACCGTGTCAGATTTTGGTTGTTCTGGGGAGGTGGAGATAAATCACATTGTTTGGTGGATGCAGTTTGAACAGAGTAGCAGCATGGAGGTCGGATCGTCACCAACATAAATAAATAAATAAGTGGTCCAAAAAAGGTTCATGACAAAAACAATACACATCCTTCCTCAGGCAGTGTGTTTGCACCGGGGACAGGAGACCCCCCTTGATGAGAGACTGTAATGCTGCGTTCACACCGGACGCGATGCGAATATTCGCTTCGCTCTAAACGCTCGAGTTTCACCGCGGCTGCCAGCTGTGTTTACTCGCATCATTCAAACAAGACGCGCTGGCTCGGGAGCTAACTACAACAAAATGAACATATTTTACCGTGATTAAATTGTAATACACGTTTCTAAATGATGCAGAAGTAACAACATACTGATACCGGTTAGTAAAAACCATGAATTAATGCTATTAGTATTCGCCATGACACAGACAGTCTGTGGTTTGGTCTTCTTTAACTTTTGTCCAGTTTCTGAACAGATATGAGGAGCTGTGATCTGTGTGCTAACTGCTAACAGCTAACGGCTGATGTGTTCTGGTTGAACTTCAGTGACGGCAGGCTGAGATCCTCACCGCTGATTGGCTTCCGCGAGAACGCGGCACGTGAATTTGACGCTCGAGTTGAAAAAATTGAACTCTCGCGTTTGACGCGGGACAGTTCAATGGCGTGATTCGCGCCGCGTCCACCGCTTCATGCTCGCCGTCGGAGCGAATTCGCATCTGTCCGCGTCCCTGCATTGACTTTACATGTAATCGCGCCGCCCCCAAACATCGCATCGCATCCGGTGTGAACGCAGAAGTGATCGGGGAATCCCTCCGGAGTGGAGTCATGACGACTGGATCTGGATTATTTGTTTGTATTTGGTGGTTTGTGTTCCAGCTGTCGATCATCAACTAGATATCCATAATCCACCAGTTAGAGGGAATACAACTAATGTGTTATATTAGCTGTTCAATTTACCCCATGGTGTTCTACGAGCGACTTATCAAGTCTTGGCAAACGGCATAAAACACGATTAAACGTGATAGTATGTAAAACCATGCTCGTATCTACAACCTATAGAAATGCAAAACGGCGTCAGTTTAAAGTAGTTCTGTCCTCCTGCTCACCGCATCATTTATGAGAAAACATTTCATAACAAGAGAACATAATCGTGTGTGTGTGTGTGTGTGTGTGTGTGTTGCAGGCGATGGGCATGGTGCCCCTGCGTGACACGGCCCTGCAGGAGGAGCTGAACAAGCAGAACAACAACGACAGTCTGAGAGCCAAGTTCGCCGCGCAGGCCAACACGGTCGGCGCCTACATACAGGCGAAGATGGAGGTAATGAGGATCGTGTGAGAGTTCAGAGCCTGAGTGAAGTGAAACCCTGCTCAAGGTTTCAACGTTTAAGACGGCTCAATGCTTTTGTGCCAGTTTCTAAATGTATTGACTCAATATGTTTATATAGCACTTGTTTGAATTGTTCCTTTGAGATGCTGAGCACACGCTGCTTAACCCAGGAGCATTCATGCCAATACAGCTTCATCATGTATTGTGAAGCTTCCCCTGCTGCACATTTACTGTTCTTTTTTTAAACTGAGCTTCTGCAACTCACTGAGCATTTTAATGTTGAATAATGAAAGGAAAATACACCAATCTACCCTTCAGTCAAATAATTAGCTATGTTCACACTTGCTTCAAAAGAAAGGGTTAAAGAAAAACAGATTTGGTGCTGGATTAAGGGTTTTATAAAGAATCAGACATTGCTGCAGGATATGGTGGATGTCATGTCTTCTTAAATCAGCGAACAGGATAGTAAACAGTGTGTGTGTGTCTGCAGGAGATTGGCCGGATATCCATTGAGATGAACGGCACTCTGGAGGACCAGCTGACCAACCTGAGGGATTACCAGACGTCCATCATGTCCTACATGCCAGAGATCAACACCCTGGAGGGCTCCCACCAGCTCATCCAGGAGGCCCTCATCTTCGATAACCAATACACCTCCTACACAATGGAGGTAACTTCACACACACATCTCAAGCCTTAAGGAGAATCCACTCTCACTGCTGCCGCTGCTTTAAGGATACTAGTTCATACTCATTTGCCAACTCATAGTCCTATTGTGAACCCAGACATGTGGAGTACCCCAAAGTGTTATGTTAGAAATGTATAGAACAAAATAAATTATAGAAATCAATTTCTGCCGTTTTCAGAATCAGCAATGGCAGTTTTAACTAGGACATGTCCATATTCGCACTCTGTGGGCTGATTCTTTGTGGTCCAGTTAAAGTTTAAGGTGAAGGATCATTTAAGATTGGAAAGATTGCTTATCTAATTGAAAATAAATTATCCACTGTAGAGATATTCATTTTCAGCTCGTGATTCTATATCCAATGGTCGCAACACTACTTTTGCTCGTCAAAGTCAGCACACAGATACAGATGTGCCACTTTGGATCCTGAGAGATTTACAGAGAGTAAAACTCTGAGACAATGAGTAACATGTCCCCCCCCCCCCCCCAGCACCTGCGTGTGGGCTGGGAGCAGCTGCTGACCACCATCGCCAGGACCATCAACGAGGTGGAGAACCAGATCCTGACGCGTGACGCCAAGGGCATCAGCCAGGAGCAGCTCTACGAGTACCGCGCCTCCTTCAACCACTTTGACAAGGTCAGGGGCCGAGCTGCGGGGCCACGGCCCATTACACACCTGTCGGGTTCTGTTTGTACACACTGTCACAGAATGGTTGTAAACTTTCAAATATACTTGATTGGTATTAATTGATTATTGCAGAAGAAAACTCTGTGGTAAAACATTTATGATATGGATAATCCATAGATGATGTTTTACTAACTAGCCACGGTCACATGACTTTATCATCACCACTGCTAAACTAAGCTATTCAGGGCGTTTAGGGATTTTGATTGATTTAGGCGTTTAGGGATTTCATTTAGCTACTTCTAGCTCCCGCCCTTTTACGACACATGGAAGCTTCAGAATTAAGAACAAAATCAGAGCAGTAAATATAAATACATATACTCTGACACAATGGTAAAGCGTGCATGCTGCACCACACTCTACTAGGACAACAACACGTTAAGCCCTCAACCCACAACGTTGTGTTTGTTCATGGTATTGTCTTATCTATGGAATATGTATTCATATATGACTGTACCTCAACTGTCATCACAGCTTGTGTTTTGATGTGACGATTTAGCCCTTTCTATATAAATGTATAACTTGATGAATGAATGTTCAGACCTTACAAGGGGGTGAGAGAGGAGCCAAACGTGTGAGTATCCGTCCTGATTTGAGTAACTAGGACAAGTCGGGTGGGGGGGCAGGTCAGGTGTTAGCAGAGCAGTGTGTGCTGCGGAGAGGCAAAGAGTGAGGAAAAGAGGCAGCTTTTCTGTAAATGAATCTGCATGTTAATGTCAGGACATTCATGTAGTTTAGTTTTCACATAATCTATCTGTTCACACGACCGGTGCCTAGTTGGGGTAACAAGCAGAATATGTCAGCAAACCTCTGTCCAATGGTCCTTTCAAACTTTGGCTCTTTGAGGGGAAGGGAGTGGGCGGGCTTCCCCATCAGTCACCATCTCACACCGCTGTGTGTCGCTGTGTGTCGCTGTGTGTCGCTGTGTGTCGCTGTGTGTCCTGTGTGTCGCTGTGTGTCCTGTGTGTCGCTGTGTGTCGCTGTGTGTCGCTGTGTGTCGCTGTGTGTCCTGTGTGTCGCTGTGTGTCCTGTGTGTCGCTGTGTGTCGCTGTGTGTCACTGTCGCTGTGTCCTGCTGTGTGTCGCTGTGTGTCGCTGTGTGTCGCTGTGTGTGCTGTGTGTCGCTGTGTCCTGTGTGTCGCTGTGTGTCGCTGTGTGTCCTGTGTGTCGCTGTGTGTCGCTGTGTGTCCTGTGGTCACCATCACATCAGTGTTATTCTACAGCATGATACTAGAACCTTTTAAATGTCCCACAATCTACAATGTGAACCTCTTTTAAATGGAGGACATACTGACTCCTCGATTATTATATTCTAATATAATATATTTTAGAAGAACGCATGTGGCTCTCAATAACACATGTATAGTATTCTTCTGTATTACCAAGCAGAAAAGTGAATATTCAGTATAACTGTGAAACCATGTATAAGTGTTTCATTACTACCTCGGGATGCGCTGAGAAGGAGTCTGGGGTCGTCATGACTTCCTGTTGAGTTCTGTGTTACATTGTCTAAACATCAGTGAATGTCTGTGTCTCCATCCTCCATGTCTCCATCTCCTCCCTGCATGCTGTGGATCTCATGGTCACCACCATCCCTGTGTTGTGATTGGTTCATCCTCATGACGTGGCGCACTGTTATTGGCTGTTTGTCTGGTCTCAGGATCACAGTGGGGCTCTGATGGCCGAAGAGTTCAAGGCCTGTCTGATCAGTCTGGGCTACGATGTGGAGAACAACAAGCAGGTAGGATCTGCAGCGTGGGCGGAGCCAAGAGGTGGGGTTAGACTGTGAGCCAAGAGGTGGGGTTAGACTGTGAGCCAAGAGGTGGGGTTAGACTGTGAGCCAAGAGGTGGGGTTAGACTGTGAGCCAAGAGGTGGGGTTAGACTGTGAGCCAAGAGGTGGGGTTAGACTGTGAGCCAAGAGGTGGGGTTAGACTGTGAGCCAAGAGGTGGGGTTAGCCTCTGAGCTCCTGCTCTGGGGTCCCGCGGGGGTCCGTCCCTCAGCATGGAGGCAGAGATGCTGCGTCCCTGTTTGTCCACCTGGGGGCTCTGTTGCTTTGTGCTTCAGCTGGATCAGGCTCCCTCTCACTCTCTGAACAGCCCCCCCGCCCCCCCTTCTCCTGTCTGTCGTCAGGTTTAACTTTTGCTGTTAACTATTTGTGCTTTTTATCACACCCCTCCAACATTTTCTCTACAACATCTCTGTTTCTGTGCACTCCTCCTCCTCTCCTCCTCCTCCTCCTCCTCCTCCTCCTCCTCCTCCTCCTCCTCCTCCTCCTCCTCCTCCTCCACCTGGGCCTTGGCTGTGGCGCCACAGAAGCGATCGGGACTGATGGTCTCAGAGGATTTCCGGGCTCTACTCATTTCTACAGGATACAGCCTGGTACTGCTGCTGGCATGATGCTGTCGGGGGTCAGCAGGGCCACGGACATCTGAACTCAATTTAGTTTGTCTTGATGTTAAAGATGTGTGCCATCATGCTACATTTCCAGTGAGAAATCAGCTCCTTATGAGAGGGCTGGAGACCTGTACTGCAGAGTAATCACCAACATATCTCTTCATCTTGGTCAGCATTTACATTTTCTCTTAAATCAACATTTGAGTTTTACTACCTGGCCTTTTAGTTTTGAACAAAGGAATACAAAATAAATAGTATTTCTTATTTTATTGCAAAGCTCAATATTGTTTTTGAAAATATTTCCAAAGTACAGTCTTGCTCAGTTTAGCTGATGGTGTTCTGGCTTAGATCCGAGTTGACCCTGCTGACACCCGGCTCTCCCTGATCCTCTCGCTGCTTCATTCCATCTGTTGCTTCGTGCCTGCTCCTCTGCTGCTATTGAGCATCCAAAGGACGCTCAGTGTCCTCAGATGTCTGTGTCTCTCATTGTATTACACAGTGTATGTATGTGCATGTGATAAATGTGAAATGTAAAATATTGGGACCGCAAAAACCAAAATCTCCGGCTCAGTCATTAATGGAGGTCCTGATGTTTTGCACACGGTGTCCCCATCTGTCCCTGCGTGTGTGTGTGCGTGTGTGTGTGTACAAAATGCCGTCTCTCCTGGTTAACCTGTTGTTTCTTGGTTGCCAGGGAGACAGTGAGTTTGCTCGCATCATGAGCATAGTGGACCCCAACAACAGCGGAGCAGTCACCTTCCAAGCCTTCATCGACTTCATGTCCAGGGAAACGACTGACACGGACACTGCAGACCAGGTCATCGCCTCCTTCAAGATCCTGGCCGCTGACAAGGTGTGTGTGTGTGTGTGTGTGTGTGTGTGTGTGTGTGTGTGTGTGTGTGTGTGTGTGTGTGTGTGTGTGTGTGTGTGTGTGTGTGTGTGTGTGTGTGTGTGTGTGTGTGTGTGTGTGTGTGTGTGTGTGTGTGTGTGTGTGTGTGTGTGTGTGTGTGTGTGTGTGTGTGTGTGTGTGTGTGTGTGTGTGTGTGTGTGTGTGTGTGTGTGTGTGTGTGTGTATTAACTGCCCCTAATTCCCGCCCCCTTCAGAGACACACTGTCAAACACACTCATACCTGCTTGGTATGACATTAAATAATAAATACAAATAAATTACAATAAAATGACTGTTTATTCTTCACATCTTGTAATCATGTCTATAATTTTGAGCACCAAATTATTGAAAAGTATCGATAAGAGTATCGAAAAATAGCGGTATCCATAAAATCCTAACGATACCCATTCCCAGTGCTGAGTGTGTGTGTTTTATCACGCATACAGCTTCCAGTCTAACTGGTTCCTGTGCAGGAGTCTGTATCGAGCATAAAGCTCACTAACAGAACAAATACGATTCTTGGTTCTGATTGGCAAAGAAAACCAGATGCTAAAAATAATGTATTTGAGATGAAAGCTTTTGAATATTTCCCTCCTGTTATCCCATCTCTTTCAAACTGCAGTACATTCAAACTTAATTGGACAACAAAAACAATAACCTTTAATTCTCCAATTAATCTTTTGTATAAACAATGTTGTAAGTTATTCTGTCACATTGTGATGTATTGTAAGCCCTTATGTTCCCTCCTCTTTGTGTCCATCAGACCTTCATCACGGCCGAGGAGCTGCGGAGGGAGCTCCCCCCCGACCAGGCGGAGTACTGCATCGCCCGCATGGCGCCCTACACGGGGCCCGACGCCGCCCCCGGGGCCCTGGACTACATGTCCTTCTCCACCGCCCTGTACGGAGAGAGCGACCTGTAGAGGAGGGCTGCACAAACCAGTGGGGGGAGGGAGGGGGGTGTAGAGGGTTACTCTGTGCGTAGAGAAGAGGCCAGAAAGTGAGCAATTGGAAGAATTTGATTGGTGGTTGTGAGGTGCCCCTGCGTGTGCCGGTTTAGAAAGGATCAGGAGTGTTTGAGAATGAGCGTGTTGATTGGACTGTAGTTAGGTGGGCCGGGTCGAATGTTTTCCAAACGCATCAGAGTAATCCATTTGTTGTAAAAGGTATTTGATGAACGGGCATATCCAGGGGCAGCTGGGGGACAGTTGCTCTGTAGTGCGGGTCCTTAGCTTCACCCTCTCTGCCTTTGTGGAGCTAAACTGGGGAGGGGGGGCACAAGCTAATTTGATACTTATGCTATTTTTTGTTTATTTTATTATGATTTCTTTCTCCTTGTCAGCTGAGGGGGGGCAGGGTGGTGTGGGGTTTGATGTGGCGACTGGCGAGGTGTGTGTATTAGATCCTAGAGATATATGCTGCGGGTCAGAAGGATGGGAGGGGGGTGTTGACCAACCAGAGATGAAATGGCTTATTGACCCATAATTCCCACGTGGCTGGATAAGGTCACCTCTGACCTCAGCTCTTTTCCTCCTCCCGTCTTTGTTCATTTGGTGGGGCTGGTGATTGGTGCAGATTGGGGGGGGCGGGGCCCAGCGCTGTACATACTTTTTTTTCCAGTGCGACTCATGTCATACACAGTTCGAGTTGTTGAGAATAATTGATGGCAGGCTTTCCAGTAGAGGGACATATATTAAAAATACAAATAAAAACGCTGACGCTTCAAAGCCAATGAGGCGACACAGAGCAGTTTCACCAGTGGGTAGGTTTGAGATTCCAGAAGTCTTTTTTTCTTCAGCTTTCTTTTTCTCTTTGCAATGGAAATAATGGTGGAAATAGTTGGTAGCCATGAAGTGGAGCCGTATGTTCCTAAAGGCCTCCCCTGTATAAATCCCATGACGAGCGTCACCATAATTATCAACAAATATTTGCTTCTGTGAAACTATTCTCCTCCCGGGGTGGGCTATAGGTGCTTATTTAAATAAAAACAATTATACATTTATATGATAGGTAAGATCGTAGTGGTCAACGTTAGTCCAGTTTTATATACAAGAAATAATGCAGAATTATATACACGTCATTTCATTGAGACATTGACTTCCTAGATTTGTAAGAGCTACCATAGCAACGCGCTGTGGAGCTCCCTTAGACTTTTGGAACAATGGTGGAAGAAATCAAATAAATGTGCCTAATGGTGGCTCGAGCCTGTCCCTCGCTCTTACTCTCTCCTAAAGTCAGTCTCCCACTTCTTCCTGTTCTCTCCCCCATCCCTACACCCCTCACCTGTCCCTGAAGAAAGGGGAAATAAAATATTCCGCAAAGAAGGGAGAGGGAAAAGATCGGGGAGGGGTCTTTATGTAAACATTCCATTATGTGCAAGTAAAAAAATACTACAAAAGGAAATTATGTAAAAAAGAAAACTATGCAATCATAATGTGTTAATATCTGAGCTCTGGGTGTTGTGGGCATCAATCGGGCCCAAATCCAGGATAACTGAGTCCTCTAGTGTTTGTTGGCTGTTACGGGGGAGAGGAGGGGGAGACTCAGGGAGGGACAGACGGGGGAGGAACTGAGAAGAAAAGACTTGGACCAAAAGCTTGTTTCTCTACTTTCTTTCGCTTTTTTTCGCTGTGAGGTTGGAGAGAAATGAACTCTGGAATTGTGATTTTCCTTTTTTTGTACTCTTTAATATCAAACCTTATCTGCTGTACTGGAAACTGCAACGCCTTCTGTCTGTAATGATAAGTGAGTTTCACAAAGCACACATAAAAGTTTCCTTACAAAATACCTCTGCTCGTCCTGGAGTCTTATTTCTTGTCTCTCTGCCTGTCTGTGGATACAACTTCCGATATGTTGTCATTAAAAGTCAAAGCTGCAGAAACCAAACTAAATAATCCTATGAAAAGTTTGGTGTAAATTTCAAATTATTTTCAAATGTAAAAACAGCATACCTAATTCTAACGACGTCACAGTTTTAAGCTCATGAAAATGTAGCCTCTAAGATTTGGTGTGGATTTACATATTTAGTAGTGTTTGACCCTTTTTACATCGTATGTTAAAAGCAACCACAAAAACACATTTAGCCTCATCCCATGACATAATCCTTTGTGAAGATATTTCAGCAGATAACCAAAACATTTGTCATGTCGTCGATTTTTTAAGCTTTGAGCTTAGTCTGGTTGCAGATGTACTTGAAATGTAACCAAAATGTTTCAAAGTTAATTTGAGTGTAATAAAAATAGGGCTGTAAAACAATCCCTGCGGTGGACCTCTGTGAGGCTTTGAGTCGGGGTAACGGAAGTGGGCAGTACCTGTGGAGGGAGGTCGGACCTGTAGTCCAGCAGCAAGTCCTCAAAAAAGGCTTTAGTTTTCGAGATACCCCTACCCGAGGTAGAACAAATGACAACAATGATTGTTCTTATCTTTAGGGTCTCCCATTAATGAAATTGATTGTTGTCAAATTTTATTTTGGGGGAAAAAAATGTTTTTTGGGTTGTTCTTTAGAACTACCCCAATCCCTGAAAAAGAGCCAAATCAGACCAGGCCGAATGGGAAAGGTGACAAGAAAGCCCATAACTTGAGAATGAGCTCTCTTTTCCTCTTCAGATTTGCTGAGGTATGAACCAGGTGGCTGTCCTACATCACCAACCTCTCACAGAATTATGTGATTAATTGTATACTGTACTTTAAATTAAGGTTCCAGTTTCAATAAAACCTGTACTATTTACACCTATGTTTTAGAGGCTTGCAATTTAGAACTAAAACACTTTATTGTATTGCGTATTTGGGTTACTCTTATTTTGACTATTTGGCTCTTTTTCAGGGATTGGGGTAGTTCTAAAGAACAACCCAAAAAACATTTTTTCCCCCAAAATAAAATTTGACAATCAATTTTATTAATGGGAGACCCTAAAGATAAGAAAAATCATTGATGTCATTTGTTCAAGATTTATTTTTAAATATTGAAGTTAAAAGCATCAATCTGGTGCACTTTGAGAGCAAAATGGAGAGATCTATGGATACCTCTCTCAACACGATATGAAACAGAACTGTTAACAGATTTACTTTTTCTTTATGGATATTTTACAAATCACCCTTTTAAACTTTATTCTTGTTTTACTGTCATATAGTATTTCATACCTGTTTTTCATTTATTCTCTTGTTTTTTTATAACTAATGATCATTATAAACGTGTGCCTCGGAAATAATTGTTTACATTAATGGTGACCAAAACATTTGAGACCTACTGAGATCACACAGAGTCCTTTAGCTCACCGAGTCTCTCAGTCTGACAGGAGAGGACTCTCCTCCACTTTGTTGTTGAAAAAACTCCTTATTTCTGTTAGCGTAGCTCGCTAGCAACAGAAGCTAACAACAACGATCTCCAGTACCGGTGCGCTCTCTCTCTCTCGCGCACACAAAATGGCTCGTCTCACACACACACACAGTCGAGCTTTAATGAAACACAGAGACCCAGACGTATTAGTACTGTATCATATTATTTTCGAATCAATAATTTTTCAAATTATGATTTTTTTTTTTTTTTTAATAAATATGTTTTCCTCCTGGTCTCTCGCGCCCCCCCGGCATGCCTCTGCGTCTCCTACTTTGAGAACCACTGGGTTAAATGGATTCCTTGCGTCCCTCACTTACGTCGTTTCCCTGCGACTAGTCCCTCCCACCAGGGAAGCATGGAGAGACGCAAGGAAACCACGAGAAGCAGGGAAATGAGTTTTGAGTCACGTGAAGCAACGTCCGTTTGTGATGACCCCGCACAGCTGATCGTCTGACAGCAGCTCTGTCCCCGTTATTTTCACCCCCGCCACCCATTTACTGACACAAACATTTGTATCATCTGTTGTAGACCCAAATAAATAAAATAAAATAAGAACTCATTTTCAAAAAAGATAAACGCCATTCTTAAAATGCATAAACGAACATTAGTTGGATTAATATTGATTATAGTGCACAATAGAAATAAAATAGAGAGAAGAAAAAGAGATATGTTATCTATCAAAACCCAGTTAGATTAACATTCATTGGATTGCACACTTTGTTTGTTTGGATATGTAGCACATTAACATTTTAATAGCACTTAATGACTGAATGGAAATGACAATAAATGAAAATGTAAAACGAAAAAAGCGATCATGAAAATGTTTCCAAAAAATGAATAAAATGATTTTTGACCACGTTGTTCAGATATATCACATGTTTGTAACTAAATGAAACATGAATTGAAACAAAACACGGTATAAACTGAGGAGTGACTCGTGAGTTTCATGTATTTAATTCACTCTGCTGGGAAACTGCTCTCATGTCAAGAAGCATCAGATCAGTGCATGCGCTGCATCGTCCAATCAGTGAGCGGTACACAGTAAGGGGGCGGGGCGAGTGTCTGAGGATTTCATCGAAGGATGGTCTGGTGGTTCCTCGATTATAGCTCCTCCATTATCGCTCCTCGCTCCTCCGTCACAAATAAGGCCATTGGGACGCTACTCAAGATGGCGCAGACAAATCAACTTCCGGTGAGAGCGAGGAAATGAAAAATAAGAGAAGTGAAACGCAGCCAGGGAAATTAGTTTTAAGAGCAATGGGACGTTGTTTCCTCATGAGCGTCACGTGAAGCGACGTCCTTTGTGACGACGACGCACAGCTGATCGTCTGACAGCAGCCAGATCAGTGCATGCGCTGCATCGTCCAATCAGTGAGCGATACACAGTAAGGGGGCGGGACGAGTGTCTGAGTAGTTCCTCGATTATCGCTCCTCCGTTATCACTCCTCGGTCCTCCGGCAAACATAAGGCCACTGGGATGCTACTCAAGAAGGCGCAAACAAATCAACTTCCGGTGATGCCGCGGAGCGAGGAAATAAAAAATAACCGAAGTGAGACGCACCCACTGAAGCGTTCCAGAAGCGTCTCAGCTCTGGGCTCCGCTAAAAATAGGATGCAAGTCTATTTGCGACTCGAGGCGTTGCATAGCGCCGGGCAGGAAGTGGACCGGTCAGAGCATCCAGTCAATCCCCAAAATATACTCATTTTGCAGACCCTATCCCTCCGTAGTCTTTCAAGTAGGAGGATAAATGCCAGCGTTCTCCTGCGGTTTACAGGCACTGTGTACATTATATATATATATATATATATATATATAGAATAATTATGATGATGAATGCATTTTTTTACCACGAAAATACAGCAACACACCTTTTATTCATGTCGTTTATAACTGGAATATTACAATTATTATTAACTTTGTCTGCACAAAGTAACCTGTCATCGCGTGCCGCCGAAGGACTGTTCCAATGTCCAGCATACTTGGAATTCTACCGAGCCCGACGTACTTCGTAGCGAGAAATTTGCATATGACGCACACCTGCACACCTGTTAGCCTGTTCCACCATTCTTCATTTTCCGAGCTGTTCGGTTGCGCTGCTTCAGCAGCCTGCTAGAAAATTAGCTTACAAGCTAACTCAGCTGAAAAGGATCCAGAAACTTTACTTTTACTATAAAAAAAATGTGGAGATCACCGACGGCGATGAAATAAAGAGGACCGCGGCCAGGTAATTTAGTGGGAATGCTGATACAGCATTCCAACTACGCACGAAATTATTTATTATTCCGCCGGGTTATTTTGCGCCTCTTCTTCTCCCGCATTCCACATCGCTGAAACTCCGTTCAAACATCAAAACGTTCAGCTCGGTCGGGAATCGATGGCTATTACTTTTCTTATTCATAACTTTCATAATTCCAGAGATACATCCCATAATTCATCCCATTTTTAACATTGAAGTCAATGGAGAAACTCTTCAGACTTCTTCAAACAATCTTCATGCGACTTCAACAGCTAACTGTTCATTCATACTTTCACTCAGAAACCTCATTCCAACTTTAAAATGTTACACATCTTTCTGACATTATTCGTGTTACACAACTCTTAAATCTGATTCGTATGTTTAGAGATATTAAACATTGTTCAGACCTTGGTAAAGAGGCCTTTTTCAGATTTAGAGTGCGTTATGTCACAGCTAGAGTGGAGGACAGATTGAAATGTGCCTTCATATTTTTTTTTTAAACCTGCCATAATTCCCAAACCCTACATTCCTGAGACATCATTCTTCATGAGAAATGTAGGAAAACATCTTGTAGCTTGAAAAATAAAAATACATTTTGCAAAACAATTAAACAAAATGCCTCTTGAGGGCATGAAGTGACAACAACTTTAAACATTTCTCCATTAAAGCCCATTGTAAATTCAGGCTGCTCTTTCCTCACAGCAGCAGCCGCACACCTTTAGTTAATCTGCCAAAAAGGCCACATTATTGACCCGAAAGTACACAAAAAGCACACTTCAGATGCTCAGGGTTCTTCAGATCCGATATCTGTTACGGTTCTTCAACAAAACGTTCATGTAAGAGGTTTATCTCTCATTCAGAACAATGCAAATGCTCTCCTCTCACTGATTACTGCACATCACCATGGAAACCTTTGATCTCTGCACACCTCGTTAGCTCAAATATAAACACCTGTGTCATGGAACACGATGATGTCATAACTCCAACTGACATGCTCAGAGCAGCAGACTTCAGATAATGGTTAACACAGCTCTATATCAAATCTGATGTTACGTAACGTGATGTTACGTAACGTGGTGTTACTATGGCAACGCATCCCTCGCCATAAAACAGCAGCAGACTTCAGATAATGGTTAATGGCCCCTCTCCCTTGGACTCCGTCTAGCTTCCCTGGCCCAGACCCCCCCCCTGCCGCGCGTGCACACGCACGCACGCACGCACACACACACACACATGAGGGGGGAGAGACAGACTAGGCAGAGGTGGAGGCCATGACAGCAACAAAGTGCAGTGGAAACAGACTTAGCGAATAAATCCTGACGTAACATTAATACATGAAACAAATGTATATTTCCATCAACATTTTCACATTCTTCTCCAGAACTAGATGTAAATGGCCAATATAAAAATAAAATGTTTTTACGCTTGGCTAATGTAGAAAAAGTTGCAGTTTCGATAAAAACTAAATGCAACAAAGTGCAGTGGAAACAGACATAGCGAATAAATCAAGACAATGGTACTTGCGTACCATGCTGCGAATGGATCTGGCCCTTCCTACATCCAGGACATGGTTAAACCGTACATCCCAGCTCGTGCACTCCGCTCTGCATCAACCAAACGGCTCGCTGCACCATCGCTGCGAAGGGGACCCAAGTTCCCATCAGCAAAAACACGTGGGTTTGCTATCCTGGAGTGGAGTGCACCAGATGGGCGTAAAAAAGTAGGGCTTAACTCTAACGTCGGGCTTAGCTACGTCCGACGTAGTGATTCGAATTTACACCGAGTGCACCAAGCCTGACTAGTCTCGGGCGTAGCTGCGCCTGGTCTTAAGATGCGCGTCCACGTGAATACACGCGAAACAGTAATTGTTGCCAAGCAACGCCATTTTACCATTTTCCAGACTCAGAGGACCGCAGAGAAGAGGGAATTCCCACACCCACAGCATCAGCGATGACTCAAGGGGAATCCCAAATGGCCACACCCCGAAAGAGAAAGCCAGCGGGAACAGACGGAGAAAGAAATCGGTGCTGGAGGGCCAATGAAACTTGTCTTATAGCCCGACAAGCAGTTGTGCGATGAACATTAAAGGTGGGGTAAGTTTGAGAAACCGGCTCGAGATCGCTAGAATTTGAAAATACACAACCGGAGAAAATCTGCCACTTCCTTATAGAGCCCCTCCTCCAACACACACGAACGCGCACATGACCAATGAGGGCACGAGATAAGTTTGTGCCCCGATGGAAGGCTGACAGGCAGGTAGGCCATCCAGCCGGGCCGGCTAAACGGATTGGTTGTACTTTTTACAGTATTACGGCTTCTACAGATGAACATTTTTTATGGATTTTTTGTCAAAGCACTTAAGATATTCATTGCTATCGGGATGTTAGAGCATTCCATGGAATATAACAAAAAGTGTATCTCGAGCCGGTTTCTGAAACGTACCTACCCCACCTTTAATCATGTCTCCCACAGTATTTTTGAAAGGCCCAGTTCGCGTAGAATCTGAGCGCAATCAGCACCTGCAAGGTTGGGGAGAGCGCAGCGTTTCGGTCTGATCCGTGCTGGAGTTGAGGGGAGATCTCCTCGATTAAATCAAAAAGGGCTTGTCTGCCGAAACGAAACCTCTCTATCAGTTCACTGTCTGAATAGATGTCCAGTGGGTTTGTTCGATCACGGACGACTCTTTCTCTTCTTAATGCCCTTTCATTGTTAAACATGTAAACAAGACGCCCTGCCATCGTTAATATCCTTCTTGCCTGTTTTACGTTACTATGGATACTAGTCTGTCTTTCCGATTTACGCCTGCTCCATACTCAACACACTCTCACTCCCTAAGCGTCCAATAGCGACGTTTGGTCAGTGTCCGTGGCGTCCAATTGTGACGCTCCTAGGCTCCTTCAGCGTCATAAAGGGACGCAAATAGCTTTCAACTGATTGCAATGTATTCCCATCTGCGTCTGGATTTGACGCTCATGGAAGCACGGCATTCGTTTGTGTCGGCTGCCCTTAAAGGTAATGTGAGCGTCCATTCCCATTGGATAACGGAGAATTGTACACCCGGATGTAAGTATTCCTCTTACTGTCGATTGATTTTACAGTGATATCTGCACTACACATCGACTAAAAAACACCAGATTATCCTTGTTAATTACACAACATTGATTGGTTTAAATTGTGTGCAATGCTTTTGTATTTTTCCCCTTCGATTCGGAGAAACAAATATTTGTTCTGAGTAAAGGATGGCAGAAGACACTACACTACCCAGAATCCCCAGCTATCGTTTGGACTACACCATGTGCTCTGTTTGACAAACCCCGTGATAGTCCTCAAGCTCTGTGATTGGAGAGTGTGCTCCGAGGGTTAAGCCGATTCTCGAACAGCACTTGAAATGGGATGGAACCAAGGCAGACTGTCCAAAACTGGATTTAACTGGATTTGGGTCCACCGTGTCCCCCCTCCCCCACCCCGTCCCCAGAACTACACATGCTGGCTATTCTGTTTCGCAACATGTTCTCTATGGCACGTCTCTACTGGGAGTTGTAGTTTTAAAAGACGTTTTTGTATTTCCCATAATAAGAAGTTGCCAGTATTAAACTGTGTACATCCCTGGAGGTTTAGGGGACAGGAAACACTCACATTTAAAACATATAATTAATAAATGGGTGAATATTGCTTGTGCCCATTATGGGCAGTATTAATATATATACCCACATGCCAGCTAAGGTCAGAAGAGCCTTATTTAACAGCTGGTCTTATGTTTGTGACCCCTGTGATAACATTACATTACATTACTTTAATTGATAAGCCTGAAACATGCACTTGTCAAGGTTCAGAGGCACATTTTGCAAATATGGCAGTAGCCATCGATCAGCTTAAGATAAGATATACTTTATTGATCCCAAGTTGGAACATTTGCGTTACATCAGCATGTGTAACAGTTAAATATGCAGTTGTGTGTATTTGAAAATCATTTAGTATAATCACACACATTCTGTGTTTTATATTCAACAATTCTGTGTTCTTTATTTATTGATTGTTCAATACCTGACAAGGCCAGAGATGAAATATCTACATACATCTTATAAGAGTATAATACATATGTATAATATCAGTTAAAATGAGTGCTTCAACATAGTTAACATTGCTGGAGGCATGCACAAATATTGATAGATGTCTTGTAATGCACTATTGAGGAACCTGCGACCCAAGTTTTTCATTCAGTGCAGAACTACACCATAGTTGTGTAGGCCTATATGATATGTCAATAAACCTTAGAAAATCTTGAAATCTTGAAAGGGATGTGCAAAATAGTCATTATATACAGTCTTTAATGAACTATTAGTAGAGAATAACGAGTAATGAATATACTTTATAGGGATCGTATTAATATCTAATAATAAAAATAATTAAATTCAATAACATGCTTTAACCACCAGGTGTCCCTTTATATCAGCTGTGCACCTTTATGGTGTAAATACAGCCTATCTACCAATTGGATCACATATAAAAGTGAGCCGAATTAGTGTTGATACTGCAAGGAGACGTATTGTGTGAAAAGAAATGTAAGATGTTGTTTAATGGCTGATATATTTATGATCCACGTCACGTTTTCAGTTCCTCATGTTTGTCTAGAGGTCTTCTCATCAGGGCTCTATAAATACAGAACTACGGCAGATATGTAATATTTAATGCAGCCGAACCGTGTATTACAATGCCGTTATGTGATGACTTTCAAAGAGAAAAGCAAGCACAATCGGAATAAAGTATTCTTTTTATTTTTTTTAAATGTTTTCGATCTGTTTCCGGTATTTGTTAATGACGATGTGCTGTGAGATGTGAGACTGGAATTGCACAGGGGGAAATAACGTAGGCTATATTTAGATGCAGATTTTGTTAAACTAATATGTTTGCGCTGTGGACCAACACTATACATTACTATACAAGGGGGTAGCAATAAAGATAACACCATTAAACAGTTACACAACATAACAGAAATAATATCGATAGCAGCGTCCCTAGCAACCACCTTGGTAACAATGAAAACGTCGCGATTTCCTGAAGTAATCTTTGTAATAACTAGCAAACTAAAGATCATGTACATCCACTGCACACATAATCTGAAATAACAACTCATATTTCTCGCATCAAATGACATCAAAACGCATTTTAATGGCCAAACTAACTTTAAAATAGGCATTTTCCACCGAGAATAAAACGAAGTTCGGCCATGTTTTCTTTTTCTGCAGGGAGAAATTTGAAGATCATGTGACATAGACGCCAGCCATCGGAATGAATGGTGAAAAAAACGGGGTTTGTCAAACAGAGAACATGGTGTAGTCCAAACGATAGCTGGGGATTCTGGGTAGTGTAGTGTCTTCTGCCATCCTTTACTCAGACAAAATATGTGTTTCTCCGAATCGAAGGGGAAAAATACAAAAGCATTGCACACAATTTAAACCAATCAATGTTGTGTAATTAACAAGGATAATCTGGTGTTTTTTAGTCGATGAGTAGTGCAGATATCACTGTAAAATCAATCGACAGTAAGGGGAATACTTACTTCCGGGTGTACAATTCTCCGTTATCCAATGGGAATGGACGCTCACATTGCCTTTAAGGGCAGCCGACACAAACGAATGCTGTGCTTCCACGAGCGTCAAATCCCGACGCAGATGGGAATACATTGCAATCAGTTGAAAGCTATTTGCGTCCCTTTATGACGCTGAAGGAGCCTAGGAGCGTCACAATTGGACGCCACGGACACTGACCAAACGTCGCTATTGGACGCTTAGGGAGTGAGAGTGTGTTGCCATACTAGGCGTAAAAGTTACACCCGGGAACAACGCATACAGGGCTTAAGTCTAAGTGGTGCACTAGTCATAACTTTAGTTTAGTCTTAACCTTCGGTTCTATGTCGGACGTAGAGTTACGCCCAGCTTATGCCCAGCTGGTGCACTCCACTCCTGGCTCCAAGATGGTGGAATGAGCTCCCCATTGACATCAGGACAGCAGAAAGCTTACACACCTTCCGGCGCAGACTGAAAACTCATCTCTTTCGACTCCACTTCGAGCGATATAACTATTAACAAAGCACTTATATACTAATAAAGGACTGGCTTATCTAAAGCCAGTTGAGTAGCACTTGAAATGTTTTTGCTCTATGAAACCTGATGTACTTTATGATTCTGTTTTCTTCAAGTTTGTAGTACACGGCCTCGTGTGTGATCACACGTGCTAGGGCCAAAAGGGATCATGACTTGCCACCAGATGGAAAGTCAACTGACACAGTGGAGGTTCCATCTTTGTCTGAGTTTTCGGTATTACTTAACACCATGAGGTGGGAGAGGAGCAACGTCAGGATTCTTCGTTGAAAGACCTTTTTGACTGTGTTGCGCCAGTTGCAGAGGGGGAAAACGCTTCAAGTGGATACATGTTGCATAATGACCTGTTGTTTAGAAGATGGGTTCCTGTGGCTGTTGATGGTGGGGGAACTGAGGTTTTTCAGCTGGTGGTGCCAACTAAGTTTCGTCCTCTTGTCCTGAAAGTCGCACATGATGAGTGTGGACACTTTGGGGTTCGGAAAACATATTTGAACATCCTGAAACACTACTTTTGGCCATGTCTAAAGAGAGAGGTGTCGCAGTATATTAGAACATGTCATGTGTGTCAGCTAACAGGGAAACCAAACCAGAAGATCAAACCAGCACCACTACAGCCGATACAAGTGGTAAGTGAACCGTTTACACATCTCATTGTGGATTGTGTGGGCCCTTTACCATGTTCAAAGTCTGGTTGCAAATATCTGCTGACTGTGATGTGTCAAACCACTAGGTATCCAGCGGCTTATCCTTTGAGGTCGATTACAACTAAGGCTGTGGTTAAGGCTTTGTCGCAGTTTATTTCAATATTTGGTATTCCTAAGGTCATCCAGAGTGATCAAGGCTCCAATTTTTCATCTCACATGTTTGCTCAGGTGTTGAAGCTTTTGAAGTTTAAGAAGAACCAGTCAATAGCTTACCACGCTCAAAGCCAGGGTGCCTTGGAAAGGTTTCACCAGACATTGAAATCCTTGTTATGTGCTAACTGTACTGAGCTAGATGGAGACTGGGAGGAAGGTCTCCCTTGGTTGATGTTGGCTGCAAGGGAGGCGGTACATGAAGGTACGGGGTTCAGCCCTAATGAGTTGGTTTTCGGACATGCTGTACGGGGTCCCTTGGCAGTGCTGAAAGAGGGTTGTGTTGACACTGAGTCACCACGGAGCTTGGTGGATTATGTGAATGGCTTCAGACGTCATTTGGTTGTTGCTTTGAGTATGGCACGGGAAAAGCTGTCAGTGTCTCAAAGTAAAATGAAGAAGTTCTATGACCGTCGTTCGGCACAACAGGAGTTTAATCCAGGTGACCAGGTTCTATCACTTATGCCCATTGTTGGTTCCCCATTTCAGGCTAAATATTCAGGTCCGTACACTATCATTGAGAAAACTTCTGACCTAAATGATGTTGTGGCAACACCAGAACGAAGGAAGACCAAACGCCTCTGTCATGTAAATCTTCTGAAACCCTACCACAAGCGGGAGGGTAACACAGACACAGAGGTGGAGAAGGATAAAGTGCAGCCGGCTGTTGTGGTGACACATGGTTTGACGCATGAGGGAGATATAGTGCCCGAACCTGATGATAGTTTGCTCTGTGGTCTTTTGAGAAATTCGCAATCGCTAGATAATTTAGACGGGTTGTTGTCTCATTTGGCGGAATCAAGACGTGAGGAACTCTCAGCATTGGTACACAAATATCTGTGTCTGTTTGGAGACACTCCTTCGCAAACTGACTGGGCTGAGCATGATATTGAGGTTGGGGACGCTCAGCCGATTAAGCAACATTTTTATCGCATGCCACCAGTTAAGCGCAATCGGTTGGATGCAGAGATTAATTACATGTTGGAGAACAAAATTGCTGTCCCATCGGCATCTAGTTGGGCGTCTCCATGTATTTTGGTGCCAAAGCAGGATGGGACACCTAGATTCTGTACTGATCTAAGAAAAGTGAATGCGGTGACAAAATCTGACTCTTTTCCTTTGCCACGGATGGATGACTGTATAGATCAGGTGGGGTCTGCAAAGTATGTTAGCAAATTCGATTTGCTTAAAGGGTATTGGCAGGTCCCCTTGTCTAAGCGGGCACAGGAAATAGCGGCATTTATCACACCATCTGGACTTTATTCATATAAGGTAATGCCGTTTGGGTTAAAAAATGCTCCTGCTACATTCCAACGTTTGATGCGCGTGGTGTCGGGTTTAGAGGGCTGTACGGTGTATCTAGACGATTTGGTCATTTGCAGTGATACTTGGACTGCTCATGTTCAGCGCATCGAGAGGTTGTTTGAACGGTTGGCGGAGGCACATCTGACTATTAATTTGGCCAAATGTGCCTTTGCAAAGGCCACAGTGACATACCTTGGCCATGTGGTGGGTCAGGGTTGTGTGGCTCCAGTTCTGGCCAAGGTCAGGGCAATATCTGAATACCCACAGCCCACAACCAAAAAGGAACTCCAGAGATGTTTGGGTATGGTGGGTTACTACAGGAGGTTCTGTGAAAATGTTTCCACTACAGTGTTTCCTCTGACTGAACTTCTTAGGGCTAAGGTAAAATATACTTGGTCGGTCGACTGTCAGAGAGCGTTTGATAGTGTTAAGTCTCTGTTGTGCTCCTCTCAGGCATTAGCGGCTCCATGTTTTCATCGTCCATTTAGTCTCCAAGTAGATGCAAGCCAGGTGGGAGTCGGTGCGGTTCTGCTCCAGGTTGACAAGGGGGGGGGTGGACAGTTACCAAAGGAATTATTCGGTGATTGAGAAGGAAGCGTTAGCACTCATTTGGGCGTTGCAACATTTCACTGTATATGTGGGAGCAGGAGGACCAATTTTGGTTTACACAGATCACAATCCCCTGACCTTTTTGCATTCAATGAAGTGTCCCAACCAAAGGCTGACGAGGTGGTCTTTGTTTCTTCAGGCCTACAACCTTGATGTTAGGCACATTAGGGGATCCGACAATGTTATTGCTGACGCGCTGTCACGTGCTCCATGGCACTAAGTAGTTGTTAGTTTGACCTTGATGTATATATATTGACTGTCATACTGTGATAAATCTGTCTCGCTCTGCCCATGTTTTTTAAAGTGCTTCTCAGATACTGGTGTTGCTAAAGGTGTGGCGGGGTGCTGAAGGTGAGTGTTGCTGTGTGAAGGTGGTGTATGTCATTGGGGTTCTGAGGGAGTGCCATATGTGTGGTTTTGTTTTCCATGGCTTTTTGCTTTGGTTTGGGATGGGGTTGGTTTGTGGGGCCGGTGGCCCTGGGGACACCGACTTTAAGGGGGGGGGGGGGGGGGGTGACGACCCCTGCCTCACTATCTCTGGTGGTGGGTATGTGTGTGTGGCCCTTTAATGACTCTCCCTCTGTGTGTGCTCACGGGAATCGAGGACACCTGGCGGCTGGAGCTAGCCGGATAAAGGACTGGACCGGATCTCACTCTCTCTCTCTCTCTCTCTGGCAGGAGGACGCAACGTGAAGGGCAGCCACGACCAGCTGACCTCTTGTTTCGCCTGTTTGTGTCCTTCAGCAGCAGCCAAATAAACTCTCTTTTTCTATTCACGCCCTCGTTTCTGTCGCGCGTATGTCACGCCCTAGCTCAAGGACGGACAAAGGAAGGAGACCACACATGATTCATCCAATTGAAGTGCATTTATTTAAAGAAACTAAATTAACTATGAAGTCAGTTAATCAGTAATGTGTGTAGTGTGTGGGTGTGTGAACATGCATCAGTATATAAAGAAAGCACAAACAAACCAAGGTCCAGTAGAGTCAAGCAACCCAAGAGGAGAGAAAGACTGACTGCTCAGGCACCCATACTTGTAGCTGAGCAGTCAACCCAAATCAGGTGTCAGCAATCTCTCCTGATTTGGGGAGTGGCTAACCAGGACCTCTTCCCACATACAAAAGAAAAAGAAAAAATATATTTAAAAAAATATTTTTTTATTTTATTTTTAAGGTAAATATTATATAATTGGTATCAGTAAAATGTATAATCTACAATAAAATCTCGTTTAAAATTGTGTTACGACGATGTCTAAAGTTACTGATAAGTCACATGTTTCCTGCCTGGCCTTGCCCATGTGTCATTACCTTTATATATACAGTCTATGGTCATTACCCTCTCTCGTCTGGGCGGTAAAAAAGGATCCCTCAACCAGTGCAACAGCAGCCACTAGCAGCTGACTGTTGCTATCTGTAAACTATGATGCCGAAACATAATTTCAGCCAATCAGCGTCATCAAATCTGATGATCACCGGGCGCCAATGTCAGCGCCCGGTCCAGTCTGTGAGTAGTTTGGACACTAGTGACTCGTATCCGGTGGGGTGACGCAGTACGGCAGTAGTTGATGAGGATGACTTCATGTGCAGGTGGAGTCTCCAGACCTCGGTCCCCGCCCAATTCCGTTCAAGAGCTAATCTCCAATCCTTTCGAAAGGAGAAGTTTGGGAGATAAACTGTTGCTTAAACTGTTGCTTGGACCGGACCAACCAGATTTGTATATATCGCAGCAAGCTCGTGAAAAAGACAAAACGTATCAACGAGGCTTCTCACGTACACCAGAAAGGCATGGCTAGCTGGATGCAAACAGGTAAATGCTGTCTTTTGTTTCCCATGCTTGCTCTTCAAACAGCCGGGGACAGATACGATCTGTTCAGAAACTAGACAAAAGTTAAACAAGTACAAACCACATACTGTCTGTGTCATGGCGAATACAGTCGCTGGTTTATTTATGTCTGTATAAGCCGTTGTTGTGAGTGTGGACATTCGGAGCATTTACAACGTTAGCTTAGCCAATCTCCATTTAGAAAACACGCATTTTAAAAGGTTTTTCGCCTGCCGTCTGTCTGCAGACTTGTCAAAGCGTTAATTCATGGTTTTTACTAACCGGTATCAGTATGTTGTTACTTCGGCATTATTTTGAAACGTGTATTACAATTAAATCACTGTAAAATATGTTCATCTTGTTGTAGTTGTAGCCCCCTTGCCAGCGATTCTCTCTCTAGTTTAGCATCCTCAGCCCGACTCAGCCTGGTTGTTCCTGGCCCTAGAACCACGATTTTATGGGGCCAGAACAACTGTGAATTAGGACCCACTAGCCGGTACTAGCCCAAGTGGAAACGCAACCAACAAACGGGCCCCGCACGGCTCGGCACGCTTAAAGCGAGCTCCGCGCTGCAGTGGAAACGCGCCATTACATCACCAGAATACGTAATTTAAGGGGTCATTTCTCCCAAAAAACATTTTTTTACTCACTATATCAACAGCCCCACCAAAAATATTTTCCACCAGTCGCCACTGCCAGGGAGATTGTTTTAGGAAATAAGCACACTTTTGCCACTGCATGGTACAACAACAGACCATGGCTTAAATATTCGTTAAAAGCAGACGCAGCCTTTTGTTTCCCCTGTAGACACTGTAAATACGTCTTCATCTGATGCGGCTTTTACTGTCAAAGGTTTTTGCGACTGGAAACACGCATTACAGACTGATAAAGGACTGATAAGGCATGCCGCATCAAAAGATCACATTTTATGTGAGAGTTTGTGGAGAGAGAGACAGATACGCGAGGAAACAAATAACGAAATTAGTACTTTGGTGCAGATCAGCTGGCACGGAACCGTTATTACGTGTCAGCTGTCGTTGATATTATAGCTTTTTTAGCTGTCAACCAACTCCCTCTCATACCTCATTCACACCAACGGTGTTTCAGGGCCGGTTCGGAGCTTGAAAAGCACCGGGTTTTCCTGTTCACACCGCAGCCTCTTAGCTCCGGAATCCGGTTCGTTTCAAGCACCAAAAAATTGTCCGGCTAGAGCAAAAGCACTGCATACGTCACGTTTACGTGGAGGCGGGGCAGGGGCGGGATCAACTCCTGAACAACAACATAAAGCCTGCGTTTTATCCAGCTTGTACACAACGATGGAGAAACTTAACAAGCAGCAGTGCTCCACTGAAGAGACCAGCTACCTGCTGGGAATCTGGTCTTCCGAAGAGGTACAGAGGAAGCTGGAGCACAATCGGCCATTGTTGTTGTTGTTGTGTGAGCTGTGAGGGGTTTCCGCAGGTTTGGCTTTATGAAGCAGGCACGCAAACGGTTACGACATGACGCAAACGATGACGCAATGACGCAGCACCAGTCGGACTCTGGGCGGTGTGAAAAGAGCCGGAGCTAAACCGAAGAACCGGTTCTGAACCTGAAAAGCTCTAGCACGGAGCTTGAACCAGAGTTGCGTTGGTGTGAATGAGGTATCAGAGGTGACCACGGTTCACTCCACAGCATGTCCGAGGCAGGCAGTGGGCTCTTCCTATCGCTGTTTGAGTATACGCTGCTGCACAAAGATGCAGATTTGGCCAAAACAACAAAATAATGTTCTAAGTTAGCTCGGCTGAGCGAAAGGATGCACCTGCAGTGCATAGGAAAATAAACCATGCCCAAGGCGGGCTAAACAGTTCATCGTCTCCGTCTCTACTATTTCTCTCCGAGTGCAGCGATGAGGAAGCTGCCATCCTTAACAGTGTGCCTTGCTCGTGATTTACCAGTGTCTGTGCTGCCACGCACACAATGCTTCAAAGTGGTTTCTATGTTGCCCTTTATTTGTGTATGTATTTGCGATAAGTGTGCGTCTTTACGCGATGCTGTTGGCCTTGCTGTTTGATATATATTGTGCAGCAGGCCCGCAGCACGTGACGGTGTCCCTCCCATGAAAATCATATGCCCTCCCTTTAGATTTTTATAAGCGAGCTTTGGCTTGGGGGCCCCCCTCACTCTAGCGCGTTCTCACTACACACAACACGGAACCAACTTTTGTCTTATGTTAGCATAAGCACACATATTGTATAAATAAGCATGAAAACACAGTGGACCTAACCTCCTCTAGGGGGGTCCTCACCTCCTCTAGGGGGGTCCGGGGGCATGCTCCCCTGGGATGTTAAAAGCATCAATCTGGTGCACTTTGAGAGCAATAACTGAATGTAAGTCATTAACTAATGCAGCCTTAGATGACAAAGATCTGATGTTTAACAATCCACAATTAATTGTCTTGTTTTGTTGCATTAATGTACTTTTGGTGTTCACTTTTATGAGGTTTTTGTGTAGAATTCCTCTTCTTTGTATTTGGCTCGTTGGCCACTGGGTAGAGCTGGCGAGCAGGATTGGG
Source organism: Pseudochaenichthys georgianus (assembly GCF_902827115.2). Lineage (NCBI taxonomy): Eukaryota > Metazoa > Chordata > Actinopteri > Perciformes > Channichthyidae > Pseudochaenichthys > Pseudochaenichthys georgianus. The sequence goes on from NW_027263002.1 coordinate 147,148, forward strand.
AGTGTCTGTGGCGGAAAAATAGAGATAATGCGTTCAGGGTCAGTAGAGGTTTCTCAATACTCAAATTTCCCCTCCTCGACTCCTCGACTCCTCGGTCCTCCGGTAGTGACCCGGAAATGAATTTCAGCGCGCCATTTTGAAGGACGTCTCATTTCTCTAAATGCACACCGAGGACCGAGGATCGAGCATCGAGGAGGCTCTCTGGAGGAGCTATAACCGAGGATACACTGATGGTTCCTCCACGGCTCCTCCGCGGATGCATTTCCGGGAACGGTGGAGGCGTGACGCACGGCCGGACTTATCTCAGCCAATGACAGCTCTGCATGCATCCCCTGGATATTATTTGAGAACCTGCTCTCATCGCAACGCGATGTTTACAGTGAGAACAGCTGTGAGGTGCAGAAAGCAGAGCAGTGTGTAAAATATATATCACTCAGTATAACAGGCCTACTCTCTTTATTTGCTTTAGTTTAGTAGATATCTACAAAGAGTCCATATTTTTCTAAAACCATTTAGTGCTTCACATAATAAAATACACAACGGCTGTAGCCTGATTATGCTTTAGCAGCTGTAGGTGTGTGTGGTACAGTATGTAGGTGTGTGTTGTACAGTGTGTAGGTGTGTGTTGTACAGTGTGTAGGTGTGTGTTGTACAGTGTGTAGGTGTGTGTTGTACAGTGTGTAGGTGCGTGTGTTGTACAGTGTGTTGTACAGTGTGTAGGTGCGTGTGTTGTACAGTGTGTAGGTGCGTGTGTTGTACAGTGTGTAGGTGCGTGTGTTGTACAGTGTGTAGGTGTGTGTGTTGTACAGTGTGTAGGTGTGTGTTGTACAGTGCGCAGATGCCGCGGACAGACGGGTCTCAGTTGGTTTGATGTCCTTACTTTTAATACTTGCAAATACAACTTTTGGCCCGTAATTTCAATTCCCCATTTCAGCGACCAGAGAGAGAGGGGGGGGGGGGGGGTATATCCAGTCTCTGACTGTGTTACGTTATTATGAGAGTGCTCTCATACTTTAAATTGCATATATTTATATAAATATATTTGTGTGTGTGTGTCCGCATCTGTAGCCTGTTATTGTCTCATTATACCGCACTCTCAATGAATTCAAATAAAATATGTGGGGGAACAATGTTCAGCTGATCTAACAGAGATTATAAAATATGACAAAACACTCGACAGCTGATGCAGCTGTTGCCACGTCATAATGAACGGACGTCGCTTTAATATGACCGCTCAGAGGAGAGGAGTTCTCATTTCTTTAAACGTCTGCTACTTCCCCTCCTCTCTCCTCGGTTCCCCTCCTCGGTCCTCCGCTCGCATCTCCTGTGGGCGGGTCTAAGTCTCGAGGAGGGGAGTCGAGGAGGGGAGTCGAGGAGGGGAAATTTGAGTATTGAGAAGCCTCTAGTGACCGTTGTTGTGAATTGCGCTGGCGTGGCTGTAGGGGACAGCGGACGATGGCAGGGGGCGCCAATCCCCAGGTCAGCAGACTGTCCCGATACCCCAGAAGAAGATGGGTTTGATGTTAATAGTCAGGCACGAGGAGAGGAAAGCACTGTGTGTTGAATATTAGCGGACAACATCTGAGAACCTGCTCTGTTGAGAGGGGTCTGTCATTGAACTTCTGTTAGACAGCTATCATACTGAATACATATTTACTGTGAATGTATACAAAAATGTATGGCATATAGCTCTTCCATTTATCACATATTCTGACAATGTACTTAACCCCAAATAAAAGAACCCAATAAAAAGAGTTGTTAAATAATAGTGAAGCCACGTTGTAAAATAACTCATCTCTCTCTCGAGTTTTATTTTTGTGATTTGCCAAAAGCCACTGTGTCAAGTGTCCTACTTGGGTTGCCGTCTGGAGTTGTCCAATATGGCGGACCATCTCGCACATGCGCACTGCAGATCGGGCAGAGCTGCAGATCGGGTAGTGACAGGGGCTGAAGTCGAATAGTCCATTTAGCTTAGGAACCTTCCTAACGGAGTGAAATGACCCGGAAGTACGTCAGTGACAGCCATGATAAGTGCCGTTCAAATTCTCTAAATGAAAGGAAAGGAGGTTTCAAACTTCCTTTATAAAACCACTGGACCTCCCTCACCGAAAGGAGAGGAGAAAATGCTGCCCCACAATGCCTTGCGGCCGCAGCATTTGCCGTCACTCAACAGTCGGCCGTTCACGGAAACAACTGATTATGACGGAGAAATTATATCATGAAAGTTACGGTGCTTATTAAGCTTTGTAAAACGTATGTGGTAAGTTGCCAAAGTGCTTTGTTTTGAACATTCATCAGTATTATAATCAAAGAGAAATATGAACGTTAGTTTTTACTGAAATGATCAAATAAAGTCAACATTTCACAGTCTTTACTGAGCTGTGTGGGGTTTGTTCAACTTTTAAAAGATGTTTGAATGGTGATGTACACAGTGATAGATGTTAAGGACTAACGTTTATAATAAATACATCTGTATTGATTTTAAGATCTTTAGTTCATACAATCATACGTATTGGGATCATTTGTATTAATGTGGACCGGAGGGAGAGGGTGACGAGCATAAATTTCACTTTCCTTTTTTATTTCAATTCCAACTTTGGTCCTGAAGAATATGTTTCTCTGTTGTCCACGTTCATAAAGCAAAGCAGCAGCATCAGAGCACGGTGCAGAGTCTCTAGATGAGTTGACAGCAGTCCCTCGTTCTTATTGAACATCCATGTTGTAGTCCGCTGTATGGAAAACTGTAGTTTCCATAGTTTCCCCACAGCAGCAGACGCACATTCATGACGTCCGCTGGTCTGGCGCATCATAAACACGTCGGATAGTGAAAGTGCAGTCGGATTCTCTAAAGCGCCGCAGTCTCTTCTCCTAAGTCCTTTTGAATTCTCCTATCCACTATCCCTTAACCCCGTGACGTTTCACTCAGAGGTCAAGGAATAGACGATAGGGTTAGACGTTAGGAGCTGATTTTTGGATTATCTGAACGCAACCAGGGTCTGCCTGCAGGCCCCCACTCTCAGGACAGTTCCGGTGTCAGTACCATGTGTGTTCGCCCTACCATGTGTGTTCGAGGTCCGTCGCTTAACAATGACGGACATGTGCATTGTGATTGGTGTAACTAGGGGCGCTGACTAGGGTATATCGGGGGATAACGGGTCACAACCGTAAGCGACCTGTTATCATCCAGGAAACGACAGCGAAGCATTTGGGGTGTTTTCTGGCATTTACTCTGAGAATGAACACAACATTCTCTTTACATCCGCGTTGCATGTCACATCTCCACATAACTGCTCACGTCACTGTCACTAGTATTTATTTATACATACTAGCGCTGTACCCGAATATCCGAATATTCGTTCGTTGGATTACTATTCGGGTTTCAATTTCGTTATTTGGATATTCGTTGCGTTTATTTTTTCCCCGTTTTTTTCAAATTGAATTTATTGAAAACTCCAATATCAACATAAGAGCTTTTGTCTCTTCGGGGGTTGCTAACACTTAACCATAAACGTTATAGTTTACTTTCTCCGTCTTTATATGTAGATAAAGCACCCCCCGAAGAGGCTCAAGCTCTTACGTTGAGTCTGGAGTTTCAATACATTCGAAATTTGGCGGTGTAAAATGTCCTCTTCGGTTGCCGTACAGCCAATGCATGACATCATTGGTAAGCGTAACGGACCCCGAACACATCTGGTAGGCCGAACACATATGGTACCTACACCGGTGTAGGCTACACTCTCAGGACACCTCCACTGTCAGTACAGGAAGTGACGATACTGAAGAGCACGTCTTTTCCCCGCCCACCGAAGGACTCGTCTGATGGAAGTTTTTGCAAATCAGTAAGGTAAGGTGCGTGACCTGTTTGCACTATCCAAAACAATGAATGCAGTCTAAATGTATTGTTTCGCAGACAAAATAACATTTATTGATATAATATATATTATATATATACTTGCAGAGCATATCAGTTGCTTATCATACATACCACCTATGCCCAGCGGCGTAGCTGTGGGTGGGCCCGGGTGGGCCTGGGCCCACCCACATGCACGTCTGGCCCACCCACAGCCAATCAGCGCTTCATAGCGCAGAGCCGGGAAGCCCAGAAGGAAGTGCCACAAACTGCAGTTCATCTAGTGGCCGACAGGGGATGGATGCAAAAAGCAGCAATTCCCATAGACCCCCATGTTAAAATGCCCAACTTTACAGCAGAAATAAACATGTTTCTAGCCTGGATCCAATAAAACTTATTCTGGATATAGTTAGATTCCACCTTCATGACAATGGAATAGGGAGTGCATTTTTTTACCGTGAGTTTTTATAGTAAGTAAAGTAACTTTTGCCGTGAGTGAATGAGCGAGGGGGCGGGGCAGTTTACACACACGCAGCTGCTACATGCAGCAACACACACACACACACACACACACACACACACACACACACACACACACACGGAGGAGATGGCGGAGAGAACGCACTCCGAGGTGTGGTTAAACTATAGCCGTGTCGATGTGGACAATACTCATTACCAAAAGTGGAATAAGAGTTTAGCATGTAAGGGCGGTAACACGAGCAATTTGTCTAAACATTTAGCAAAAGTGCTCCACATCCAGACGGAGGAATGCACCGGGTTCGACTGTCTTTCTAGCAGCTCTGTAGCCCCATCCACGAGTAACGTTTCCACGTCAGGTGTTATGTATGCTAGCAGCAACACACAGAGTTAACAACATAATGATTAGAGGTAACAAGAGTTACTCTTTATTTTGTTAAAGTTTCAGCTATTCTGTTTACAGTTCTGTCATCAGATTATTTAATACAATTTGTTAAAACATTGTTGTTTCTTTTGATGTGAAATATTATGTATTTAATTTAAATAAAAAGCAATGTTAGTTTTGTTCACAATTTGTTTAGTTAGTTGACCTTATTTTTTTCTCCGAAAGAACCGATAAAAGTAATGTTAAAGGACCGGATCTATAAGACATAGACATAGACATACTTTATTGTCATTTCAACAAGAGTACATTTTAATTATGTAAATGATGCTGTATGATGTCCTTTTGTTGTTCTATTTATGTTTTTATGTTTCATGTGGAACTACTTGAGCAGATCTCCCTTGAAAAAGAGATCAATGATCTCAATGGGATTTATCTGTATAAATAAAGGTTTGAAATGAAATGAAATGAGAGTGTAGCCTACTATTAAAACGACATGTCGTTGTACTGGCTTACAGGAACAGGACAATATAACAACTTGCTAACATTGTACATATAAATAAATAATAGTGACGTGGTGCTGATAAAATTAAAGATAACGTGTGCGTTTAAAATATAAAGACTTACTATACATATAAATAAAATAGACATACTATGTAACAAATATGTGCTCTTTACACAGCGTAATGTAATCTTTATGTTACTGGTCTACTTGCTGTTCAGCAGTCTGATGGCTTGGGGGAAAAGCTATTGCAGAATTGGCTGTTCTGCTCTTAATGCTGCGGAGCCTCTTGCCGGAGGGCAGCAGGGAGAACAGAGCATGGTGAGGATGAGTGGGGTCTTTAAAAATGTTCTGGGCTTTTGTCAGGGAGCGTTTCTGAGCGGTGTCTCTGATGGGAGGGAGAGAAACTCCGATGATCTTCTCTGCTGTCCTGACCACTCTCTGCAGAGACTTCCAGTCTTTGGCGTTGCAGTCTCTCGACCAGATGGAGATGGTCAGCACGCTCTCTATGGTTCTTCTGTAGAACGTGGTGAGGATGGGAGGGGGGAGCTGTGCAGGAAGTGTAGGCGCTGCTGTGCCTTCTTAAATAGTGATGTAGTGTGAGTGGACCAGGTCAGACTGCTTGTGATATGCACCAGGAACTTGGTGCTGGCTGTAGTCTTCACTGCTGTGCCGTTGATGTGGAGAGGTTGGTGACAGTGCTTTTTGTTCCTGAAGTCGACAATGATCTCTTTTGTTTTATCGACATTCAGGATCAGGTTGTTGGTGTTACACCAGTCTGTCAGATGTTTCACCTCCTCCCTGTAGGCCTGTTCGTTGTTGTCCCTGATGAGTCCCACCACTGCTGTATCGTCCGCGTACTTTATGATGTGGTTGGTACTGAACCTGGAGCATAAGCATAAGCGCTATCGATAAAAGTAGTAGTACCGTTAAAGCCTTAACGATACCCATCCCTATGTGGATGTCAGTTGTACACACATTCTGAGGCCGCCGTGCCTATGTTTTTTGTTTTCACTGCTAATTTATGCTTATGTTCTATTAGTGCATTAAAAAATCATTAAAATCATTAATGAAGTTTCAGCTCAGACCCCACGCTTAATATGTCTCCCCCTGGCCCACCTACATTTCTCCAGGCCCACCCACACAATAATTCCTGGCTACGCCACTGCCTATGCCGCTATGCTCTGATGCGTCTCAATATCATCAGCGGTAAAAAAATAAGTTGATGCAGATGGAAAGCAATGTAATGCACTCATTTACCGAGACATGGGAAACTGAGCACAAGTCTGTGATTAATGGAGACAAGCCGGTTTGTCTTATTCGTCTTAGTGGCATTGCGTGAGAAACCTTAAGTAACCTTGCGTGTGTGTGTGTGTGTGTGTGTGTGTGTGTGTGTGTGTGTGTGTGTGTGTGTGTGTGTGTGTGTGTGTGTGTGTGTGTGTGTGTGTGTGTGTGTGTGTGTGTGTGTGTGTGTGTGTGTGTGTGTGTGTGTGTGTGTGTGTGTGTGTGCCCACCCACCCACATACAGTATTTCCGTGTCTACATACATGCCGATGTACAAGCATGTGTTTTTGTTACTGAACTAATTTCTTTAATACATTGTGCAATAGTTGTACACTTGAATGTCTGCTTGCAATTCTTTTCATAGCGTTCTGCTTTCACAGCTAGTTATTAATTACGTTATTACTAAAACCAATAATAATCAAATACAATTGTGTAATGTGAAAAGTATATATTTATATAGTCTTTTTACGTTGTTAGCTAAGTGTTTGTCAGTTCGGCTTTATTAAACGTTTGTGTAAAGAGGTTAGCAAGGGTAGGTCTGCATGTGTTGTTGCTGGAAATGACACTGATGTCTTTTAAAAGAACAGATAATACAGATTAAAAGTGTTTCTATCGTTTCTGGCCGTTAGTTGTAGAATGTAATGTATAGTGAAATAAGCTGTTTTCACACTTAAACAGCGTGCAAAGACTGGCCCTATGAAGTATTGTTTTAATTGAAGTTTTAGTCTATAACCACACATTTTGTAACATTTGTTCCTGTTTTTTGTAGATGCATCTTTCAATCCTCTGTGGCTCTGCAAAGCCTGCAGTGAAACGCTGCACAACATGTTCCACTGTCCTTTGTGCCCCAAATTCAAACCCTGCCCACCATCCCCACTCGAGAAGCACTTGGAAATGCACTTAAAAAATTGCATAATGTTTAAAGGTAACACACACATATACTGATACATGTTTGTGCTTGTTTTTGTTCTTGTTTCGTGTCCGTCATTGGCAAACTTATTTTTCTTGACTTTCTCTTCGATATGGCAATCTCCAAATGCCATTTAACCTGCAGAGACTTGGCTCACTTCCATTGCCCTCAATGTGCAACAACCATTGTAAGAAGAGGAGATATGGAGGGACACCTGGAGGCTTGCCACAAGTTGCCATCCACATCAGCTTCTGAACATTGCCCTGGTCCACCCTCTTCCTCACCGCAACCCAACACATCAGCTGTGATCTCCCTCCTGCTTCCAACAACAACGGTGCCCCCACTCCCGGCTTGATTGTAAAAGTGGCGAGCCCTTGGTGTGCACATCATGCACCATACCCACAAATCACGAAAAAGAGGCATTTAAAGTTACATTGTAGTGTGATTACAAAGCCTGTACTTTTTAAAGTAAAATGTTGTATCAGTACTTCTACTTTTACCAAATAATTTTTTTGTACACAAGTATCTTTACTTCTACTTAAGTAAAGAGTGTGTACTTTTGCCACCTCTGATGGTGTGTGTTGTGCATGAAAGAGGACCATATTGATCATTTTGATAGCTACCTGTTTAGATCTTCATACAGCCGTGTTTTTCATTCTAGAAACCTTTCAGTCAATAGATCCTGGACCGTGGATAATAATAATATATTTTCTTTCATAGTATGCCCTTTACACCATACTAGATGCACCCTATGATTTCACTATTGTAAGTTGATCTGGTCATTTAAAGTAAACTCAACATCCCATTATGACATTTAATCTGACATACAGGGATAATATATTTCTTTCGTTTTTTAGATTGACATGCCAGCTTTGCGAAAATGGGGGTGTGTCATGCTAATGGAGAATTTCGACCTCGGAAGGTGAGACCACTAAAATGTTGACGTTAGATTAACTTTGAAATGGTTAAAAAACACAATGTTATATCTCTCACAGGCTCCGCCCTCTACTGGACTCTATGGGTACTCTCTTACCCCGCAAGCATTCTCCCACTGAGACTTCTATAGACGTAGCCGGCCCTGGGCGGGCCTACCTGAATGCGCGCGCATCACACCGTATAAAAGGAGGCCTCGCCTCCTGACTATCATCCTCAATCAATCAATCAATCAATGTTTATTTATATAGCCCAATATCACAAATGTTACATTTGTCTCAGTGGTCTTCACAGTGTGTACAGAATATCAGTATGACAATACGACACCCTCTGTCCTTAGACCCTCACATCGTACAAGGAAAAACTTCCAAAGAAAACCCAGTTTAAAGGGAAAAATGGGAGAAACCTCAGGGAGAGCAACAGAGGAGGGATCCCTCTCCCAGGACGGACAGACGTGCAATAGATGCCGTGTGTAAATTGAAAAGATAATACATTTGCAACATAGGTAGTCCAAATGTTTGGAAATGCATGTGTGTATAATAGGAAGATGAATCCACGAGGATATCCATCGAGGACCTATGATCCAGGACCACAGCCACGACTCAAGATCCAGCGCTCGCGATCCAGGACACAGGACCGCAGGATCATCCATGACTCCGGATCCCAGCGTATATAGACACCAAAAAGAAAGACATTTGGGGAAGCTGGGTTAATCGGAACATGAGTGTACACGGGTATAGACAGAGAGAAGGAAGAAGTAAGATGTCCCCCGACAAACTAAGCCTATATCAGCAAAACTAGGGGCTGAATCTAATCAGCCCTAACTATAAGCTTTATCAAAAAGGAAGGTCTTAAGCGCACTCTTAAAAACGGATAGGGTGTCTGCCGCCCGAACACAAACTGGAAGCTGATTCCACAAATGTGGAGCTTGATAAGAAAAGGCTCTGGCTCCCATTGTACTTTTAAAGATTCTAGGAACAACCAACAACCCTGCATTCTTGGAACGCAATGCCCTAGTAGGACAGTAGGGTATAATGAGTTCTTTAAGGTAAGATGGCGCCTGCCCATTAAGGGCTTTGTAGGCGAGAAGAAGAATTTTAAATTCTATCCTGTGTTCGATAGGGAGCCAGTGTAAGGCAGCCAGAACAGGAGTAATGTGGTCCCTTTTCCTAACTCTGGTTAGTACACGAGCCGCAGCATTTTGAATCAGCTGAAGCGACTTGATTGACTTCTTAGTACTCCCTGATAATAAAGAGTTACAATAATCCAGCCTAGAAGTAACAAATGCATGGACTAGTTTCTCTGCATCGTTTTGAGGCAAGATATGCCTGATTTTTGCAATGTTACGTAGATGGAAGTAGGCGGTCCTTGAAATTGATTTTATGTGGGCGTTAAAGGATAAATCCTGATCAAATATAACACCAAGATTCCTTACAGTCTCACTGGAGGCCAAATTAATGCCATCCATAGTTAGTATGTCTTTAGATAATTTGTTTCGTAGATTCTTCGGGCCAAGTACAATAACTTCAGTTTTGGTCGTGTTTAACATCAAAAAGTTTAAGGTCATCCACGTTTTTAAGTCCTTAAGGCAGTCTTGAATTTTATTTAGATGATTAATTTCATCAGGCTTGATTGATAAATATAGTTGAGTATCATCCGCATAACAATGAAAGTTTACAGAATGATTCCTTATAATATTGCCTAACGGAAGCATATATAATGTGAACAAAATAGGTCCGAGCACTGAGCCCTGTGGCACTCCATGGCTAACTTTGGTTTGCGTGGAAGATTCATCGTTAACACGTACAAACTGAGAGCGTTCAGATAGATAGGACCTAAACCAGCCTAAAGCAGTTCCCTGTATGCCAACTAAGTGCTCTAGTCTTTGCAATAGGATATCATGGTCGATAGTATCAAATGCAGCACTAAGATCGAGCAAAACAAGAATAGAGACAAGTCCCTTGTCTGAGGCTATTAGAATATCATTTGTGACTTTAACCAGAGCTGTCTCTGTGCTATGATGTGTTCTAAAGCCAGACTGAAAATCTTCAAATAAATCATTGTTTTTTAAGTAATCACACAACTGTTTTGCGACCGCTTTCTCAAGAATTTTTGAGAGGAACGGAAGATTAGAAATAGGTCTATAGTTGGCTAAAACCTCTGGATCGAGGTTGTGCTTTTTAAGAAGCGGTTTTATCACTGCTACTTTGAATGATTGTGGAACATAGCCTGATAATAAAGACATATTCATAATATTTAATAAAGAAGTGCTAATTAATGGAAAAACTTCCTTCAACAGCTTAGTTGGAATTGGGTCTAACATGCACGTTGATGGTTTAGAAGAGAGAATCATTGAATGTAATTGTTCAAGGTTAATGGCTGAAAAGCATTCTAGTTTACTATCTAGTGTAATATTAGAACTTACGATTCCGGGAGCTGTTGATAACACTATACTGGTCGAAGGCAAGAGGTCATTAATTTTGTTTCTAAGAGTAACAATTTTATCATTAAAAAAGCACATAAAATCATTACTACTGAGTGCTAAGGGAATAGAAGGCTCAATGGAGCTGTGGCTCTCTGTCAGCCTGGCTACAGTGCTGAAAAGAAATCTTGCATTATTCTTATTCTCATCTATTAATGAAGAGTAGTAGGCTGCTCTCGCTTTACGCAGTGCTTTCTTATATTCATTGAGAGTAATATGCCAAATTAAACGAGATTCTTCAAGTTTAGTGGAACGCCATATCCTTTCAAGTTGTCTAGACTTTTGCTTTATTTTGCGGGTTTCGGCATTATGCCATGGAGCTAATCTATGTTGTTTTATTTTCTTCTTTTTCAAAGGAGCAACAGAGTCTAATTTTATTCGCAGCGCATCTATAGCACTAACAACAACATGATCAATTTGGGGTGGTGTACATTTTGTATAAGTTTCCTCCCCTACATGCAGACATGCTATCGAGTTAAGTATTGGTTGAATCTCTTCCTTAAATGTGGCTATAGCACTAACATCCTAACAATCCTTTTCTCTTCAGCAGCGGAAGTGATTCCACGAGAGACTGCAGACGTTTGAAAGAAGAAGAAAGAGTTATCATACCTCCAGGGAGTCGCCACTGCTAGAGACCCGGGCCTGTCCTTCGTGCCCTGGTTGAAATAGCGGGCGCCGATCCCCACCACCTTGCTTCGAGTGGTTGGGGGACCAGGATATGGCTGAGGCGGTGCCATTCACGTTCGCCATTCACGTTCGCCATTCCTTCCGGGTCTGGCGTCCATGGAAGTCCACCGCCCAGGGCTGTACTCTCCCTGGTGGATGATCATGGCGGCGGGTGTGTGGGCTACTCACTCATTGCTAGAGATGCCCCCTCCTCACCAGGTCAGAGCGATTATTGGGCCGCAAGGCCGAATAAGTAGCTTGGTCCACGGGCCTTGCCCCAGGCCCGGTTCCCCCAGGGACCGGTGCTCGGTGGCTTCACGTGATATAGGGTCGCCCCTACTTCATCACAGGCCGCCACCGCTGCCCGCCGTGTGATGTCCCTGGGATATCACGCCGCGTGGCACTTTCCAAAGAGGATCGTGTTGATCTCCTGGGAGCCCCCGTGTTTACGGAAGGGCTCTTTGCTCACGGGATGAGGATTAGTCGCAGCGTAGCTGCTTCTTGCCCATTCCCAGAGGAAGAAACACTGTCCTACACTCCCCGCCCCTGCTGTAAACCCCAGTATAGGGAGCCAGCAGGTGGGCGTGTGCACGTGAGTGGAATAAACCGAGTGCTGTCAAAGCACTGTGCGGGTTCAAGAGACGCTATTGCCGGCGTGCTGTTGTCAGAAAACACACCTTGCCTAGTATAATGGCTCCGATTAATGCATTTCACCGTTGCAATGGGAAATACAGCGTTAATACGTGGGCGCACGGCCCTCGTGAGAGTGGCCGCGGTGCGTTCAGGAACCCCCGCAGGAGAACGGTGGTTTACGTTTGTAAACGTTTGAGTCATTTCTCTCCACAATTCCACTTTCCCCCATAAATGTCCGGTTTAAAGAGACGGCATTGTGAAGGCGCGCGCGGCCCCCCTCCCCCGAGGGCGGGCCACGGTGCGTTCAAAGATCTCAGTAGAGAGGTGAGACGAAGGGAGAGGTGCAGGCACGGAGATCCCGTGCCCGCGACGCCCTCCACCTCTTCGGCCCACCCCGTGGAACCGGCGTGCCGGCACTCACGGGGACGGGTTTTCCGTCTTTACGGATCTGGCTGGCGGGGGGAGAACATCTCTCCGCCCGGGACGAGGGGGCGAATCCCGCCTCCTCCCTGTATAATGCACAGATCACTACGTTTTCTAATAAGAATGAGGTTGATCTGTATCCAAATCTAAGTGTATTTTGTTTCCACAAAGGCTACACTTAGGCCTACAAACAATGTTAACCGTACAAATTCCCCATTCGCTGCCCCAGCTGTAGCTCCTGTAAAGGAGGTGGCTAATGGGCGTGCGCAGAGAGGGATGAACCGCAGGGAGTGCTATCTAAAGGAGAGCGCTATGCGGGTACAGGGACATTATGGCCGGCGTATTGCTGTCAGAGAACACACTACGCCTAGAGCAAAGACTCCAATGCAGTTTACCCGTAGTGGTAAAGGCTGCATTATGGCGGAGTCCGCACTCACACAAGAGCGCGTGGTGGTGCGTTCAGGGACCTTAGTAAAACACACTACGCCTATAAAGACTCCGATTAATGCTGTTTACCGTAGTGGTGAGAACAGCATTAGGGTGGTGCGTTCAGGGTCCTCAGTAAATAATCGGCCCTTTCTGTGTCAACCCTCCAGGGGCAAATCTTCCCTTCGCGGGGAGTTTTTGCGGTGGAACGGGTCACCAGAGAGTATCACAGCTTCATAGCTGCTGCCCCACAGCTGAGGGCCTGTCCATTAACACAATGTTCTGGGGAATGGAAACTCAGCTGTGTGCTAACAAGGTGGAGGGACAGGAGGACGCAGCGTCCCACTGTACCACATGTCTATACACTGTACCACTGTATCACATGGACCACTGTCTTGTGGGTGTCCCACACTCACCTCTTTTTATGGGCATGCGAGAGGTGCAGCGTCCCACCCTCTTTTATGGGCATGCGAGAGGTGAATCTATCCTCTCAGCAGGAGATGGGTTTCCTCTCAGCAGAGATTCAGGCTCTGGTGCAGAAACAGGCTGTGTCTGTTGTGCACCCTCAGCGCAGGGAAGAGGGTCTTTATTCCATATACTTCCTGGTTCCCAAGAAGACAGTGGAATTCAGACCTATTCTAGATCTCCGCGGCCTGAATGGCCACATTTCCCGCAGGAAATTCTGCATGCTAACTATGAAACAGTTACTGGGGCTGGTGCAGCCAGGCGATTGGTTCACCACCATCGACCTGAAAGACGCGTACTTTCATGTAGAAATTGCTCCAAAGCACAGAAAGTATCTGCGTTTTGCCTTCCAGGGAATAGCCTACGAGTACAACAGGCTGCCGTTCGGCTATTCCCTATCCCCACGCACATTCAGCAAATGTGTGGCCACAGCGCTTCAACCGCTGCGCGCACACGGCATGAGAGTTTTCTTTTACATAGACGACCTCATAGTCATGGCTGGGTCACGGGAACAGGCAATGTTTTGCACAGCACAATTGATCACACACCTAACTAGATTAGGCTTCGCGATCAATTGGAAAAAGAGCACCCCCATACCCACCAACGGACGTTGTATTTGGGTGTGGTGCTCGATGCAGGCACGTTGCGCGCCACCCTGTCAGAGAGCAGACGTGCGTCCTTTCTTCAGGGGGTACGCAGACTGCGACAGGGGGCAACAGTGACAGCTTTTACTGTCATGCAGACGCTGGGTCTCATGGCGGCTGATCACATGATGGTCCCGTTAGGGTTACTACATATGCGCCGCCGGCAGAGGTGGTTCTCCAGCCTGCGCTTGGATCCCAAGAGGCACAAGCGGCGGCTGGTGACCATACCCCCCTCAGTGAGGGGCAACCTCCGGTTTTGGGGGTCCCCGGATCACCTCCGGAGGGGGTCTCCACTGAAGAGTTTATCGCCGGCCACAAGAGGGCAGCGTCACTGCTGTCGCTGCCCGGATATGCCGTGCTTTGACCCGGTAGTGCTTAGCGGCCATTTTAGTTCACATGTTGTTCATTCACTCCGCCTCGAGTTGAGACGTTCATCCACTCACTCATGTAAGACTGTTTCCACTACTGTTTAGTGTGTCTTTAATATATGTAATTTAATATATGTGTATTGGTCATGACATGCATGTATGTAATACTTTGTCAGCTTATCCTGCGGCATTGCTCTGTTTCAGGGTGTCGTCCTCTTTGTCAATAAAGTACCAAGACTGACATTGAGGAGTGTGTTTCTTCATGACGACACCATGGTCATTGTTGGATGCCCTGTCCCCGGCTGCGAGTTCGAATCCCAAGACTTGTCTGAAGCACTCGTCATTGCTATATTGACGATTCATGGATTTAGCCACCAGCACGCAGCACCTGTCATGGCCGCGCCAGCCCAGGCCCCAGCCCCTCACGGCCCGAGACTCGATCGACCCAAAGTTGATGTGGGCGTGTCGATAGAGGAATGGAACGTGTTCATCCGCCGATGGGACGTATTCCGCGCCGGCTCAGGCATAGGGGATGCCCAGGCCCCCTTCCAGCTGTTTCAGTGCGCTGGACCTGTACTTGGAGACAGCCTGTTGAAAGCCGCTCCCAACGCCGCTTCCGGACCCTTGCCAGACCTAATCACCGTCATGCGTTCCCTAGCTGTCATCCCAGTCGCTACATGCGTCCTGCGCACCGAGCTACTTCAGCTCCGCCAGGAACGCGATGAGACATTCCGTGCATTCGCTGCCAGAGTGCGGGGTAAAGCAGAGACATGTGCATATAATGCGGTATGCGAGTGTGGTAAGGACGTGGACTATACCGACCACATCATCCGTGATGTCCTGCTCAATGGCATTTATGACTCGGACATACGCCGCGAGACGCTGGGGACACCTGACGCCAGTTAATAACGTAATTGCACTCGTCGAGAACAGAGAGATGGCCCGTAACGCTCTCCCGTCGTCCTCCCTATCAGCCATGTCGTCATTCCGGCGCATGAAGACGACTCCACAGACAAGCCCCGCCCCGAGCCCTGCGGACGGGGCTAAACGTGCCTTGTGCCCGGAATGTAAGAGCGTCTTTGACGTCTTCACGGAGGGGCCTCGCGGGTGGAATCCTAAACCTCACCAGGTGTGCATCGGCTGCTATAGGGCCCGCCGACGACAGAGGCATCAACAGCCGTCGTCCGACAGTCAACAGGCCGCCATGGGGTCGGAGCCGGTCTCCCAGGTCTCATCGGTGCAAGCTGGGGCCCGCCCTGGCCGACGTCACAGGAGCCATCGCCGACGCCGCGCCCCGATGTCGCACGGATGTGTCAACAGACAAGCACCTATCAGACTCGAGCACCACATCTTCTCCAAGGGCGAATGGAGACGGGCCAGGCTGAGAGACCACCCCCGAGCATTAATCACCATCTCGATGGACATGCCAGTCGGGCTGAGGGATGGCACCGGCAACCGGGGCTCGGCCGACGGAGCTCGGATATCCGCCGACCTGCGACCCGTCAGCCTCAGCCTGTCAGCCGCCAACCGCTCCCCTATATCCATCGAGGGGGCGTTCTTTGCTAGGCTCTCGACAACCTGCAGTGGGGGACGTGTCACATCCTGCCGTTCCATGGTATATGTGAGCAGCTCGGTCCGGGCCATGTACCTCTCCTACGAGTCGTTGCTCAACCTCGGCCTCTTGCCCGCGAACTTCCCATCGGACGACATTGCAGGGGGGCACAAGGAAAGGCGTAGCCCTGACACGGCTGACACGCCAGACCAGCCCTTGTCCGTCAATGCGACGAGGTCAGCCAACGGCGGCTGTGTGGGGCCAGGTGACCCCGGGACGCCCAGTGCACATGTCCTCAGCGCACGGTCCCCCCGGCGCGCCCCGTAGCACTGCCGTTCCCTTGTAAGTCAGAGAACAATAACAGGATGAAAGATTGGCTACTCGGGAGATATGCCTCGTCAACGTTCAATACTTGCCCCCATCGAGCACTACCATGCATGGAGGGGCCACCTATCGAGATGCACGTGGACCCCGCAGCTACGCCTAGGGCATGTCACACCGCGGCTACAGTGCCTCTACACTGGCAGCGGAGGGTCCACGATGACCTACTGCGGGACGAAGCCCTTGGGGTCATTGAACGTGTGCCATACGGCGAGCCTGTGACGTGGTGCCATCGTATGGTAGTCACTCGGAAGCACGACGGCTCCCCACGCAGGACAGTGGACCTCTCCCCCCTTAACAAGTTCTGCCAACGTGAGACTTTCGCCACTGAGTTCCCGTTCCACCTTGCACGCCGCGTCCCGAAGGGCACCTGGAAGACCGTCACGGACGCCTGGAACGGCTACCACAGTGTCCCCCTGCGTGAGTCGGATCGCCACCTCACTACCTTCATCACACCCTTCGGCCGTTGGCGCTACACCAGGGCACCACAGGGTTTCCTGTCATCAGGGGATGGCTACAACCGTCGGTTTGATGCCGTCCTCTCGGACTATGAACGCAAGGAACGTTGCGTGGATGATACCATCCACTATGACACCGACCTGGAGCAACACTGGTGGAGGACCATCGACTTCCTGACGCGTGTCGGCCGGTCAGGAATCGTGTTGAACTCAGACAAGTTTCAGTTCGCGGAGAGGTGCGTCGATTTTGCTGGCTTCAGGGTGTCGGAATCTACCATCGAACCGCTCCCGAAATACTTGGACGCCATCCGGGACTTCCCCACCCCTAGCTCCACGACGGACATCAGGAGTTGGTTCGGCCTTGTCAACCAGGTGGCCAACTACGCCCAGTTGCGTGACACGATGGCTCCATTTAAGCCGTTCCTCAGCCCATGCTGTGTGTTCCTATGGTCCCCCGTTCTGGAGGAGGCCTTCCAGGCGTCCAAGCAAGCCATAATGGAGGCCATCCGTGAGGGCGTGGAGATCTACGACATGCAGAAGCGTACCTGCCTCCGCCCTGACTGGTCCATGCGTGGCATTGGCTACTTCCTGCTCCAGCAACATTGTCACTGTGCCTCGGGCATACCGGACTGCTGTCCAGGTGGATGGAGGATCACCCTCGCGGGCTCGCGTTTCCTGTCCCCTGCGGAGCAGCACTATGCGGCCGTCGAGGGAGAGGCCCTAGCTGTGGCCTGGGGTCTGGAACAGACGCGGTACTTCACGCAGGGGTCCGACAACCTCGTCGTGGTCACCGACCATAAGCCGTTGGTGAAGATCTTTGGCGACCGTACGCTGGATGAGATCACAAACTCGCGTCTGTTTAGACTCAAGCAGCGCACCCTCCCATGGCGCTTTGACATTGTGCATCTGCCTGGCAAGAGCAACTATGCCGCTGATGCCACGTCGAGGCATCCTTCCCCCTCGGGCTCAGCGAACGGCCTCTCATTGGGGCTGCCGAGCGGGCCTGACGCCGTGGAGTCAGCACTCATGGCCTCCATCCGCGACGACGCACGGGAGCTCGGAGCCGTCTCTTGGCCCCTCCTCGCACGGGAGACAGCAGCTGACGAATGCCTCGGCCACCTCCTCCAACTCATCGAGCAGGAGGGTGGGATAGACGTAAATGACCCTGCCCTGGCGAGTCTGTCATCGGTCTGTGAGTCCATCTACGCACAGGACGGCGTCCTGCTCTATCGGGACCGCGTCGTGGTCCCCCCATCCCTCCGTGGGAGAGTCCTTCAGCATCTCCATGCCGCCCACCAGGGAACCTCAGCGATGGGGCAGCATGCCCGAGCCATAGTTTACTGGCCTGGGATGTCCGGGGACATGGATGTGCAGACTGCAACCGCAATGCTCCGTCACAGGCGGCTACACCCCCCCTGCCGTCCTCACCCCCGTCCACGCCATTCGAGGCGGTGTTTGCTGACTGCTTCGACTATGGGGGCCGCCACTACCTAGTTGTCGGGGACCGTCTCTCGGGCTGGGTAGAGGTCCTGAGCTGAGTACTGCCCTGGCGGGCTCAGCTGGCCTGGTCCAACACCTCCGTTCATTCTTCGCCACCTTCGGCGTACCGGAGGAGCTCTCGAGCGACGGTGGTCCGGAATTCAAGGCGAGCCACACTGAGGACTTCCTCCGCTTATGGCACGTCAAACACCGTGTGTCGTCCGTTAGCTTCCCGCAGTCGAATGGGAGGGCAGAAGTTGCGGTTAAGACCGCTAAGCGCCTTCTTATGTCCAACACCGGCCCGTCGGGCGGCCTTGATCAGGACCGCTTCCTGCGTGCTATGCTGCAGCTGCGAAACACGCCTGACCCCGACTGCAACCTCTCGCCAGCGCAGATCATCTTCGGCCGCCCCCTTCGTGGCTCGCTCTCCTTTGTGGCTCGCTCTCCTTCGTGAACCGCCTCGAGAAGTTCTCGAACCCGCACATCCGTCTGCTATGGCGCGAGGCATGGGCGGAGAAGGAGGACGCCCTTCGGACCCGTATGTCCCGTACCACCGAGTCTCTGGGGACTCACTCAAGACCGCTCCGCCCATTGGCACTCGGCGAAAGGGTATTCCTCCAGAACCAGCAAGGCCCGAGCCCCCATAAATGGGACAGGTCAGGGATCGTGGTGGAGTCGCCGGCCGGCCACACCCTGCGCCCGTGAGCAGCCGGCTGCGCCCTTGCCCGCGCCCGCTGCTCTGGACCATCAGCCCCCACCTATCCACCCGGGCTGGGCGACGCCCCAGGGTATCGCTCAGCGGCCGGCTGTTGGACCCCGCGACTCGGCTATGGGCGCTTCCCCACAGGCACCTGCCGGTGAGGCGTCCTCTGACCTCACCGTTCCTACGGGTGCCTTCCTAGGCGCACCGGTGCCGCAGTCGCCGCCGATGCTGCCCCAGCCTACTCGGCCAGGCCGCGTGAGGAGGCCGCCTGCACGTTACGAGCCCGAGTCCGGCAGCTGGATTTAGACCGTTAACCTATTCCGTCCCATAGCTTTCCGGTCTGGGGGGGATGAAGAGTTTATCGCCGGCCACAAGAGGGCAGCGTCACTGCTGTCGCTGCCCGGATATGCCGTGCTTTGACCCGGTAGTGCTTAGCGGCCATTTTAGTTCACATGTTGTTCATTCACTCCGCCTCGAGTTGAGACATTCATCCACTCACTCATGTAAGACTGTTTCCACTACTGTTTAGTGTGTCTTTAATATATGTAATTTAATATATGTGTATTGGTCATGACATGCATGTATGTAATACTTTGTCAGCTTATCCTGCGGCATTGCTCTGTTTCAGGGTGTCGTCATCTTTGTCAATAAAGTACCAAGACTGACATTGAGGAGTGTGTTTCTTCATCCACTGGGACGGGTGATCTCCTATATCCAACCTGATCTCACCAGAATGCGTGACTCCACCACGACTTCTTAACACCACGAGTCACGAACTTTGTTACATTTGCGTGTCGGCACCACGCAAAAAACCCCAATGTAAAGTGAATGAGGCTCTTTTGTCGTGGTGCACACACGCATTTCTACAACGTCCCGCAGTGAGCTTTTATTCTATACAACGTTTTTTAAATCTACTGTATAGCCTGTAGTAACTCACGGGAGGCTTCTTTTATTTTATTTGTATTCATAATAATTGTTGAGCTTCAGCTGTGTCAAATAGATTGTTCCCTTTAGTTTACGTTATTTAAAAGACAATTACATTCCTATGTGATCAATAAAGGGGTATTGTAGGCCAATATTAGTCATTTAAAACATATATAATGATGGTGAAAACAACTCCCCCCACTGGCTACTGACTGTATTTGAAATGCTTTTTGTTTAATAGTAATAATAATCATTTTTATTATAACAACAATAAACCAGAAGAAGATTCCGTAGTTACCCCGGCAACGTTACGTCGCGCTTGACGGCAACGTGACGTAGCCACTTTACCCACAATCACCTCACTTTCATCCGATTTCATCTGACAACGGACTACAGTAAGTATCTAAAACAAGGGGAGTTTATTTCTTTAAAACACGAAATAATATTGCTTTTATTTATTCCACTGTAGCACAGTCTCTATAGCGTTTCATTCCTGGATATTAGTTTGAGTTTTGGAGTGTGTTTAGCTTTTACAATAGGCCAACTAGCGGCAACGTTCAGCTAGCCTCCGGCCTTCCGGTCAACGTTTTTAGCTGGATAGCATTTATAGTTTATACAGCTAAATTACATTAGCTGTCACCGGCACAGTTGGATAGTGGAAGTGCGTCCTTGAAAAATATGTTTACATTTATGTATTTGCACATGTGTTGTACAGACAGTGTTCAACACAGAGTTTTAATAGTGGCTAATGCATCGGCGATGGAGTGGAACAAAAATGTGGAACTGGAGTTTTTCCAGAGGATTTGACTGGCCACCCAATGTCCCACTCTGAATCAGAAATACTTCATGGGAAATTGGGATTGTTACATTGTAGAATTTAAATATATAGTAGAAGATATAAGAAAAACAAGTGCATAATATAACAATATGCACAGTATAAATGCATAATGTATGCCAGAGTATTGCTCAGATTAATTATTATTGCATATAGAGTAATGCACAGATTAATTATTATTGCATATAGAGTAATGCACAGATTAATTATTATTGCATAGAGTATTACACAGATGTTACTGTTATTCTAAATAATCCTAATCATGTTTTTCAGCGTCATTACAACACTTAATATCACCAACACACACATATCCACACACACACACACACACACACACACACACACACACACACACACACACACACACACACACACACACACACACACACACACACACACACACACATATACAACCAACGGCACTTTTAAGAGCCACTCTTTCTCTCACTTTCTCTTTTAATCACTCTCTCACTTTCTCTTTTAATCACTCTCTCACTTTCTCTTTTAATCACTCGGTCACTTTGTCTGTTAATCACTCTCCTGTCTTTCTCTCACTCCTACAAATGGCTGGAGGGTCACAAAAAAAGACCTGCCCAAATTGTAATGAACAAATTTACTGTGGAAATCAAATCTGCCCACTCTGTGAACATCCACAGCCAAAAAATGTGAGACTAAAAAAGAAAATGGACAAATTCCAAAGCCAGCAGAAGCAGTGGTTGTCATCCAAGACTAAAAACAGAATAATGTCCCACGTTCTTGATGACGCCGCCCTTCTGGTATGTAGTTTACAGAATTATCTCATTCACCAAAAGTGTGAAAAGTAGTTTTATTACTTTGACAGAGGATTATAAATTAACTGGTATTGCTTCACATCCACATTATTAATTGTATCATTAATGAGAATATAATTCATGATTAATGATTTTCAAACAAAATTAACTATTATGTGTATGAAGTTTAGGAAGTGTCTCATAAGTTAAAAATCCCAAATATATCCAACAAAACATTATGAACAAATCATTGTTTTTATTATGATGTCAGGATATTAGTGTAGATGATTTATTTTGATGCTACTTCAGGGCAAGCTTGCAGATAAATTCAAATGTAAACAACAGTTTTGTGTATTTATCTAATTAATCTCTCGACCTCTCAACAATTATTTTCCCAGCTGGAAAGTTACATGCCCTTGGCTTGAAGCCCCTGCTGCTGCTGGCGTATCCCCCTACCAAGCGGGTGCCACGGGCATATAAAACAAAGGTTTTGATGCCCATGCATGCCCAGCTGAGCACATCAGCCAAGACATGCCTCGACAATGTGGAGGCCATCTATAAACTGATGGTTGCAGGTGAGATTGCATTTATTTAATAACCATCTGCACGAGTCACTCTTGCATATATTAACTATCTGTTATACAATGTGTGGTGTTGATTTGTCCTGTTTATTTCAAAGCAAGCAACAAAGAGTCCTTTTAAAAAGCTGGGGTCTCATGTATAACTGTTATGTATGCACACAACAGGGCTTGAAAGAGGTGTATGCCACTTCCCATGCAAAAGTTGTAATCTATATTTTGAAAAATGTTTACAGAAGATTATGGTGACAGGGGAAACTGTCTATGCAGATGGTAAGGTGGTGAATTGAAGCCAGATTGTAGAAATACATGTTATAAGCATCATTATACATATAATAAAGCCTCTCACATATTTAATTTCAGTTACTATCACACGTTTCTTAAAGATCCTACATTCAAACCATCAGTGTTATTTGTGCATATGCTTGTGAGCCATAACTAATTCCATAAGCATCTTTCAATTGTAAAAGAAGTAAGCCAACTCAAATCTCAAATAAAATTCCACTTTGTATTTCATCAGCACTGTCTCGCCATCACATTCCCCATCGGAGCGCAGAGGAGATGGTTGAAACAGTATAGTACTGACACTCATGGTCAGTTGTGGAGCGCACCACAGCTGATGACAAAAATCCAAGATAACATGAAATAGCAGTAAACAATAGCAGAACAGATGCAAGTACCAGACTGTGTCTCCAATGCGTTCTGTGGTGCACAAAGAGCGCGCTGAAGACACTGCGGCCCCCACACACGTCTTCTCAAGTGACCTCACCCAGCACATCTTCCCCACCTACACATTTGGATAGCAAAGTCTAGAAGTAAAGCCAGTGACAGCTCTCGCACAATCTCACATATGAGTCCTAATTATATTGCTGGCCAAAAATTAAATAAATACATTTTGTTCACTTATCAAACTTCCATTTTCCAATGATAACCCAGTGTGGGGGATACCATTAACTTTTGCAAATATTGAAGCGATCATTGATTGCTGTAAACATTTAATTACTGTATGATACTCGTAATGCTGCATGGTGGACCACTGGCACTGCTAGGACGCCCTGAATGTAAGAATTAAGAGGGGACAAATGTTCTGGGACCTCCTCCACCACAATCAGAGTCACAGTCACATAGTCAGAACAAATGGTATCTTCTTCAAATAAATTGCGCTGAGCAGTGGCTCTGTGGACAACCCTCAGCTGCTCTGGCTGCTCTGCCCTGATGCCAAGCAGATACCTGTGGGTGACATCATACTCAATCAATCTTTTTTTTACAGTTTAGGTTGATTAGGGTTGCCTTTGTTTGCATGTTTTTCACATTGGCCTAATTTCATATTTTATAATGTATGTGTGTATTCCATGTTCCTGTTTTCGAACATTCAATGTTCAAAGGTGTTATTGTCATATGCACAGCTACAGCGTAGTTGTTGGCAATGACAATCTTAACTCCCAGGCTCCTCCAACAATGCAGCATACAAATAGTACAAGAAGAAATAAAATAGTGCAAGAAGAAATAAAATAGTGCAAGAAGAAACTAGTCCAACAACGTAGATGCAAAACTTACATGCAGGAATAAGTCAAATATATACGTATAAAATAGAATAAGATAAAACAGAAAGTAAAATGAAATACTAATATGGGGAGGCATGAATGAAAAGGTTGTATAAACAGATGTGGATATGTATATAAATATATTATATATGAACAGAATGACCAATGCAACATTTATGGTATTATACTTAATAAATAAATATGTGGGCTTTTAAACAGATTTGTACTACAAACCCTTTGTAGGTTGGACACGACTCAACCCAGACCAAGAGGAGCACCCTGACACACCAACACCACCCCAAGACCCACCCAACCAACTGCCCGATGGAAGCTACATCTTAAATTTGGTGCCATGTGATCCATCACCCATCACCCATAACCAGCAACCACAGGAAACAGCAGATCCACCACCAAACCAGGCTCCCATCACCCACCCACCACCAAACCAGGCTCCCAGCACCCACCCACCACCAAACCAGGCTCCCAGCACCCACCCACCACCAAACCAGGCTCCCATCACCCACCCACCACCAAACCAGGCTCCCAGCACCCACCCACCACCAAACCAGGCTCCCAGCACCCACCCACCACCAAACCAGGCTCCCAGCACCCACTCACCACCAAACCAGGCAGACCCCAAGTACTAGTGTAATGAATATAAGACTAAAACATATCCACTCAGTAGCAAGCAATGTAAGATGTAATCAGTCCATGAGCAGACACAGCAACATCCCGAAGGAATGGCAGAGAAGCTAAGCTTCTGAATAAAAGCATGTGTAGACTCTTAAACTTCTGTGATTGCTCAGTAGGAAACACTAAATGTGCTTATGTCACACAGTGGACATGTTTGTGCATTCTGAGATGAGCCCTATACAAAACGTACTTTACCTGTTCTGCACATTTGTGCAAATAATGTATTCCATACAATTACAGATTGCTCTCACAACCATCTCGAGGTGTTCCCTGTCCGCACCATTTGGTATGTTAATTGGCTTTTGTACAATTACATCTATGTGTACATTTGTGGTAATTGTTGGCATGCCATTATCTTAGGTGGCATTTGTTAAAGAAAAATGCAAAAAGTTCTGCTGTCTGTAGCACCAGCTATACACAAGTTATTTTAAATGTGCAAAGTCCACACTAAACGATAAATTGAAACTAGGTAGTTTATTTTTTTGATGACACCACAGAGACACCAGGTTCACGTTAGCTACTCTGGCGTTAAGTCCACACTTACTAAAGTATTAGTAAATAATCACCAAACAACAACATAAATGTAAAGGAACTAGGACAAAGAATTATGATTAGACATTCATCTTCAGATAGTGTAAATTAACAACAGTGATGACAATCAAGTGGTGAAACCGTAAACTAGGACAAAGGGAAATATATCGGTAGCCTATTATTGGGCAGATAAAATTGTAACGTAACAAACGCATCGTGATATAATTTCCCCAAGGGGATCTATAGACTGTTTGTTATCTATCAAATGCTATTTTATCCCTTATCTTAGAATACAATGTGCCTGTTGGAGGAGTTATTATTCACTTGAAATGTTGTGCTGTAAGGCTCTAGGGATGCAATGATTTTACATTTTGATGCTATGATAATAGTCTGAGGAAACATCACCTTTGGGTTTTACAACTATTACACTAAGGATGGATGAATGTGTACTTATAATTAGAGGCTTTATAGGATTTTTCCACAACATTTTGGCATTTTCAGCTACTGTGCCTATTTACCTTTGTTAACACGATTAACCCGTTTTCCATATTTTTCAATGAGCAACAGTTGCTGTAATGAACCTTAACATACCATAATGTAGTTTTTTAGAGAGTGAGAACAAAAACACTCAGTGTAGCTGAACTGTTAAAAGTGACATTGGTTAATCGCTGCATCCATACAGTGGAATACCAAATACTTCATACAACACTGCACTTGTCTTCAAACGTTTATAAAACAGTATACAAATGTTACAGTAGCCTAATGAAAATCAATTGAATGTGTATTACTGCTCACTAATTCTTCTTCACCCTCCCTTTATTTTTATTTCTTTCTCAGTGGTATGTCCTGGCCTCCATCCTGGCAAGCAGCCTGATTCCCACCCCATGCAAATCCCATTGCCAAACAAAACAATAAATGTTTTGGTGTTTGTATGGAATTAATAAAGTGCAACAGTTTAACAACTGCAACAGACTTAACATTGTTTTGACTTGAAGGATCCCTGTATGCATTGTTTTATGGCCACTGGCAATTAATTTCACAGGTGAATTGCATATTGATGTCAAATGAAGCTAAGCGCAAATTCTTTCAGGAAGACGGGGTATATATAATATATATCATATATATACTGTATATATATATTCACTCCGTAGCTGCATATAATCAGCTCATCACAGGCGTTCTCTTCTTTAACATATTACATTCACATCATTCTCCAGCAGCCAATCACTGTGCTGCAGCCAAACTTTAAAATGGCAGTCAGCTGTGATTTCAGGTGTTCATGCTTCCGCCCGCCTCCTCCTCATCCACCTCCTTTCATCACATCCAGTGCCAGGAGAGCTAATCCAAAGACCTCATCACACCCCCTCTTCATCCCATCTCCTCATCAAATCCAGATCTTCAGCATCACCACCAGTGGCTAGACCCCGGAGGGGTTCCCTATATGCTCACAGCTGCATTTCCCCCTTTAGATATACCATTTCATGATCGGGGTCTAATCGCCGAAGACTTAACATTTAACGTATGGCATGTGTCAATAAATGTTCTTTAAACAAAATGAAGTCTCTCCTGATTGAAATACACAGAAGCAGCCCACAAACGGTCCTTGAGTTGATAGTACATTATTGAAAACATTAATAACAGAATGCTTAATGCACAACATATCAAGAAATAAGTAGCCAATGCTTCAATCCTTTGAGAATACACTGTTTGTAGGCTATTTTAATTTAATAATACATTACATTTATAAAGTGCTTCTCCTGGTACTCAAAGCGCTTACAAGCAAGTAAAACAAAAATAACAACAAAAGTAGAAAGTGCTAAACTAGGTGTAATAAGGAGTTGATTAGGAGTTGAAGGCAAGAGTGAACAGGTGAGTTTTGAGAGATTGTTTGAATGATGTTGACGGATCTGACGTGGCTGGAGAGGGAGTGGGGGAGGCTGCTGCGAAGGCCCTGTCACCCTAGGTCTGGAGCTTTGTCCTGATGGGCTGCAGTAGGTTAGCTTCAGCTAACATCTGAGGCGACGGGGGGGGCAAGGTTGTTGAGGGCTTTGAAAGTGAAAAGTGATATTTTAAAGTCAATGCGGTGTTTGATGGGAGGAATGTAGTGTTATTATTCTTTCTCCAGTTAACTAAGCTATACTGAAGTGCCAGTAGATAACTTCTAAATATCAGTACAGGGACTTCAAATGTTTTTTACTCGTTTTTTTGTGGTCTTTTTGGACAGCGGAAGGCTAGATTACCCATGATCCTCAACCACCGTTGCCGTAGAAACGGAGCCGGTCCACTCTCCGCTACCTGCATAACCCTAATTTATTTCAGATACCAAACACACTTTTTCCGAAGATTGGTGTCACAAATATCAAAACAATATATGTGTCGATAACAAAATACATCCATCATAAACTAAACTGGAAACAGCAGTATAATTTGTCTTGTTAACACTTTAAAGTTGACAGTTTTTTTTAACCCGTACCGCTAGTGGTTAAAGCACGTTATTGAATTTGTTTGTTGAATTATGTTCTATTTCATGAAACATACAAATATTAAGAGTACATACATAGGGGGAAAGTAGAAGGTCAATCATATAAATATAGATGAAAATATCAAGAAGATACTGTTGTGATCTCTACAATAAAACAGTTTAGTGCCGGACATCCAAAGATATTAATAGGAGGATGTGCAAAACAGACAAACTAAATAGGCTTCATTTAAACATTAAAGATTACTTTAAATTAAGGTCTTCTTTTAAATAAGAAAAAAGCTTTGGGGGTATCTACAGACCAATATTAAGTCTGACAAAGTGCTTAACGTTTAATATATTGCATAGTTTGTTTTGGAACTTGACAATCAACTTTCCTGCAATGTTAACTAAGTTGAAGCACTTATTTTAACTGATATTATACATATGTAGTATACTCTTATAAGATGTATGTAGATATAATAAGAAATGTGCAGAATATGACAGTTTAATGGTGGAGGTATACACACATATCGATAGATGTCTTGTAATGCACTGTTGAGGAACCTGCGACCAAAGTTCTTCATCTCTGACCTTTTTAATCTCCGACCTTGTCAGGTATTGAACATCCAATAAATGAGGAACAGAGAATTATTAAATATAAAACATAGAATTTGTGTGATCATACTAAATGATTTCTAAATAAACACCACTGCATATTTCCAACTGTTACACAATGCTGCTGTAACGAAAAAATGGCCCCGCTTCTGATCAATAAAGTATATCTTATCTTAAGATGATCGATGGCTTCTGCCATATTTGCAAAATGTGCCTCTGAACCTTGACAAGTGCATGTTTCAGGCTCATCAATGAACAACAGGAGGGGTCACAGACATAAGACCAGCTGTTAAATAAAGCTCTTCTGACCTTAGCTGTCATGTGGACCATGCTGCCCATTATGGACACAAGCAATTTTCACCCATTTATTAATTATATGTTTTAAATGTGAGTGTTTCGTATCCCCTAAACCTCCAGGGATGTACACAGTTTAATACTGGCAACTTCTTATTATGGGAAATACGAAAACGTCTTTTAAAACTACAATTCCCAGTAGAGACGTGTTATAGAACATGCAAAACCTATGTGCGAAACACACAGCACGTGTAGTTCTGGTGACGGGGTGGGGGAGGGGGTGGACCCGTCCGACTTCAGTTTTGGACAGTCTGTCGTGGTTCCATTCCATTTCAAAGTGCTGTTGGACGCTCTGCGCACTGCCACTCCAATATCCAATCACAGAGCTTGAGGACTATCACGGGGTTTGTCAAGCAAAGAAGAGAGAATACTTACTTCCGGGTGTAAAATGATCGAAAGCAACTATGAGCTGCTCCGACCCTCGGTCCTGACGGACTCCAAAAGTCCGACATTATACAATCAAACAAATAAACACAAGAATAATTGTGTGTTATTGTTGAGTAAATAACAGTGTGTGGTTTAGAAAATAATAGAAAATTAGAAGTACGAGTTGGGAGTGAGAATGTGTTGGTATTTACCCTGCATTATGCACGTTACTAATAAAGAATTATGTTATTGTATTGTATGTATTCACATTGTAAATAGTTCATAATCAACGAATGACAAAATGCAGTGACAAGAAAACAACCATTGTATAGCACTTGTTTGAGTAATAAGAGGCAGTTTAATATAAAGGCAAGGCAATTTATTTTCATACACATCAGCAAGTCAAAGCGCTTTAAATAAACGGAAGTACAAAATATAACACATTTTCACATTATTATGAACTCAGTCGGGCGAAACAAGTGCATAGTTTCATATTGTTCTCATATATAGTGTTTTAAAATGTCTTTATTTTGTAGGCCTTTAAGTGTGTTTTAAATGTGTTTTGTCATTATTATGGCGTGCGCCAGCGTGTGGACGTGACACGTCCCTCGTGAAAGAGCTCTCCAGTGCCTCTGTGTTGCTTGGCAGAAACCTTTACAGGTCTTCTTCCTCAGACTCAGGGCTAGTGTAGTCATTGTCATCCGACTCCTCAATGTCCTGCTGTAATTGAAGATCATGGCATTCCAAAGCGGCTACACCGCTGTACGCATGTACAGCCTGTTTGTGTTGGCTTTTGAGGAAGTGCCACCTCCGACTGAGGACACTCTTGAGCCCATGTGCAGCATCCTCTGTCAGGTCACCGAAATCTGTAGAGGAATAACCACACAGAAAAAGGGCTCAATGTAAACAAACCATGACTGTAAGGGAAATAATTATCTCAGACTCCTAGATGTGACATACAGGACCAACCTTGACGTCTATTTATGTCCTTTAAGGACACAGGCTGCTTCAGCCAATAATGTTATTGTTGTCCTTTAAGGACACAGGCTGCTTCAGCCAATAATGTTATTGTTCCCATTCTGTGACCGGTCAATACTAGGTCACAGATGGTCTTTGTTGTGGATGCACTGGGACACTTCCTTCTTTGTTGTTTGTGGACTCCAGGGTATGACATATTCGAGGCCATAAGTGGCGGACGCAGGTAACTCAGTGTGCCCAAACTGTCTAAAGCTATCTTATCTAAACATGTTGACGACTCTCTCTGAAACCAGTTAAATGGGCTGACAAGAGAGAGGCGCTCCAGAATTGACGTGGCAGTCAGACCGTGACTGCTGTGACTTGTGATGTGAATTCTCCGGCCGTACCTCTTAATAAATCATCAGTGCTCTGACATCAAAACTCCTGCTCTACCTTGTCTCCTTCCTGAGTCGGTGACTCCTCGAACATTGCTACACAGAAGTTTCCACTACAAATTGGCGTCACGAACAAAAAGGACACCAACAAATCGGCAGAGCTGGTAAGTGATTTTCAAATCTACGTTTGAACATTGCCTTGCCAGAATCTGTGATTTACGGTGTCCTAAAATTACCTGTGAAACTGAGCAGTTGTGTTTCGTTTTGGTTACTCATGTTTGGAGAATAGCCTTAAAGACACACCTCAGCAAAGTGGAATGTCTGTATAACAGCAATGTAGAGATTTGTATTGAACAAATCGCCGAATTCTGGGGTTTTTAGCGGTCCAAAACAGTCGGTTTAACATAAGCAGCTTAGAGATACACCTTAGCCTAAAATCACAGTCTTGTCTATATCTTTCACTCACGTCACCACCATCCCATTAAAAAAACGGGATGGTTTAAAAGCCCTCGCGATTTGTAAACAATTTCCTCCTACATTACTGGCTAAAAATTGGGACAATCACGAGGTGCGTGTAGTGCTGTGACGCGTCACGGCGCTCTACCCAGCTGGTTGGAGCAAGTCGGTGGCGGTCCGGGAGGCATACACTAAATTCTAATTGATCACAGGTGGGCAGTGATAGGAAGTGTAGAACGACACTGTGTTTAACACGGCGTCAGGTGTATAGAGCTGGTCGAGTAGGACTACTGTTGAGCTGCTGTTCTTGGGAGAGAAAGGGCAGAAAAGAAGAAAAGTCTATGTTTCCCTTGGTCGGGGGAAAATAGCGCTACCAGGAAATGGGTAGTGTTGCAAGAGGATAGGTTAAAAGCCCTCGCGATTTGTAAACAATTTCCTCCTACATTACTGGCTAAAAATTGGGACAATCTCGAGGTGCGTGTAGTGCTGTGACGCGTCACGGCGCTCTACCCAGCTGGTTGGAGCAAGTCGGTGGCGGTCCGGGAGGCATACACTAGCTATTGCTCTTGGACGATACGATCTTAGCAACTTGTACAAGGATGGGGCGCGCGCAGGTGCCCCATATACATTTTCTGCCCCCTCTGAAAACTCCTAAATTCGGACTAAATTGAGCAGAGTCAGTTTTGCTGGGACGCTGGTATTTGTTGAGAGTACATGTTTGTTTGTCCAAATTGCAGTGTTGATTTTATAACTAATCATAAACAAAATGGGTAATGAATCAGTCCACAGCCAGGGTAAAATGAACTAAACTTTAGTTATCTCACCAAAAGTAAATGACTTGAGAAAATAAATAATATAAAGATGTAAAGCAAAACTCTGGTCATATAAATGTGCTGCAAAATGAAAATAAATAGAAAAAAGAGTGTTTTTATGTCCTGCCTCTCAGTGTGCAGAGGAAAATGTAAACAAGAAGCACACTGTTCAGGGTGTGCGCTGTAGATGTAAGAAGAAAAGAAGATTATATTGCTTTAAGAATCCATTCTTAAATGGTATTGCTGATATGTTAAGATATGTTTGTGACCTTGCATAAACCCTATGCCCCGTCCTGTGCCCCAAGACCCTCAGAGAGCTGCCTGAGGAGATCAGGGTTGCAAAATCTGTTTTTGTAGGTCAATGTTGTATTATTTGTTTCATTAATTGTTGTTGAAACCTTTTGTGCTGTTGCTGCAAAATGGAAACTTTATTGATTGTCTGTTCCAACTGGCCACTGGAATCAGATAATTAATATAAGTTGAAGTTCAATTACAGTTTTAAAAATAGTCTAACATTCTTTATTAAACTGCTTCAAATTATTTCTCGTATCAACCAATTGGTCTCCATAGACATTACTAAAAATTAAAATAGTTGTTAAACTACTGACAAGTTTTCTGAAACCGAGCTTATGAACAACAGAGTGAAGGTCGCTGGTTAAGCCAGGATCAATATATTCGTTGAAGTTTTTTTATTGTGTGCATAATAAAATGTGTTAAATTAATTGAGCAATACTTTAAAAAGTATAATGTTGCAATCTCTTTAAAATAAGTAATTACAGTTAAAAAATAGATGTTGTTTTCCAAGGGCATCTTTCACAGGCCCACGCTTTGAATCATAACATGTCCAAGTCCAACAGAGATCAGTATCACTTTGTGTTGCAAGCCAAATTCAGGGGTTCTACTCGAGCCCAATTTTAAATACCATAAAGAAAAGTATTGAACCCAGCTCGAGCTAAATGTTAAATGTATTGAATTAATGTGCAAGCGTTTTGATTTATTTAAAGTGTTCCAGTCTAGCTTCCTTCGAGTTTAGTGTAAACAACATATTGGTTCTCATAACATTCTCACTGCTGTGCTGTCCCAAATGTTTTAAACCTTGGGAAGACAAACACACACACACACGCCCACACACAGGATGAGTTTTCACTTTATCCAAATTGTAAATTGTTGCCTTCTTTAAAGTTATTAGTAACTCAAGATTAATTATTAAATTAAATGTGGTACATAACATTAGAATAAATAAAATAACTTTGACTTGATCATTTTGTTCACAACATTAGACCTTGTCCTCTAATCTCTACTAGAATAAGATAAGTGTGCATGTTTGGGTGTTTTGAACACTCCTGTATACCTAATCTTGTTATCCTTTTCATTACAGAGCTGGGAAAATGGTGTATTGCTTAGATTCTGATCCGTGCAAGTCCAATTTGGACTGACTTTAGTTCTAAATGTTAATGTTAATTTGATTTCAACCCATAAGTAATTATTTAGATTAACTCAACATTTCACATGATGGATTAGTCTTCCACATTTTTCCCCCACTCATTTATTGTGCAATTAGGCCAATGGTAAAGAGAGACATTGATGACCTTGTGTCCCTTTGTTGGTACGTGGTTCTATTTGATCTATGGCCTTGGACGGCTTCAAGAGTCACCCAGTTCTACCCTGCTACCGCCCGGCTGAGTGCAGTCACAGAGATGCTATGGCTGCTACATGAAATGACATTAATGGTCTGGTCCGAGAATGGACACCATTCCCTGCTCCCAGAGACAATGCTCCTCAAACTGATACTGTCTCACGTGGGCCACTCCCCCCACCAAGCCATGAACTGAAAGCTTGACATCTGCTTTGAACACCTGGAAGCCTCCCGGTCACACCAGCACCAAACCCTTGGGTCAGTCAGATGGGACTAACGGCTTAACTTAGGGCATTTGGTTCAGAAATATGACTCTCGTTACCGTAGAGTGGGTTGTTTTAAGGCTATTCATACTGCTA
Source organism: Pseudochaenichthys georgianus (assembly GCF_902827115.2). NCBI lineage: Eukaryota > Metazoa > Chordata > Actinopteri > Perciformes > Channichthyidae > Pseudochaenichthys > Pseudochaenichthys georgianus. Next base: position 180,452 of record NW_027263002.1, read on the forward strand.
TGCAGAGGATGCCTGTAAAGTTGGCAAGCTGTTAAAAGCCCCTACTATTTTTAAAATAGGCCTAATATCAGGGGCCTCTTAGTTCTACATGTATTCACATTATATGACCATGTTTGCACCTGGTAAAACTAAAGGCTGCACGGTACGCAGGCTACAATACGACCATTCTGTTCTGCTCTAACGATTCAATTGACAGATTCTACATCAAAACAATTAGCTTTTATTGTTTCCAATGATAACGTCACCTTAAGTGGAGGAATGCAAACCTGTTTTCAAATCGAAGGTTTTGAATTTGTTTGACATTTCTCAGTAATAACACCCTCAGACACCACATTCCATTCATGCTATGCTATGCCATCAGTAATAACTCAGATGTTAGGGGGGATGAAGCTTTTCCTCCCAAATCAGATATGCTTTGTTTTTCAACAAAGGTATACATTTCCTGCATAATATATGTTTCTCACAATTGTTTTTTGTTGCAAGCTGCACGCAGGTGATACTGAGTCTTCTCGAGTAATAGATTACACCATGCTTAAATAGACTCCTAAGTTATTATTTCATATGTGACATATGTAAGAAAAGGGAGGGAAGAGTCAATTATATTGAGTACTTAATTTTATAATGGAACATTTATTTCTCAAACCTGTTTTATGGAAGAGGAGAAAATATATATTTCTGATAAACTAATATTTTAAGTGGGTATGACATATTCGAGGCCATAAGTGGCGGACGCAGGTAACTCAGTGTGCCCAAACTGTCTAAAGCTATCTTATCTAAACATGTTGACGACTCTCTCTGAAACCAGTTAAATGGGCTGACAAGAGAGAGGCGCTCCAGAATTGACGTGGCAGTCAGACCGTGACTGCTGTGACTTGTGATGTGAATTCTCCGGCCGTACCTCTTAATAAATCATCAGTGCTCTGACATCAAAACTCCTGCTCTACCTTGTCTCCTTCCTGAGTCGGTGACTCCTCGAACATTGCTACACAGAAGTTTCCACTACAAATGACAATTGTAAATAGCTTTGCATTGTACAATGCTGCATATGTAAACACTACAAAGTAGGTACATCCATCTTAAACTGAAGGATGTTAGTATATATTGGGTGCCAAATGGGATATGTTGATTAATGTTTGATAAAGTGCTTGACAATTAGTCAATAGACAGAAAATAATCGATTATGATCTTGATGATGAATAGTTTCAGTAATTTACTATTTCACTTCGGCCTGACACAGTGACAGATGTGTTCTACTTATGTAAGACATGCAATGTGTTGAAGAGTGGATGAAAATATTCAAATGTTAAGATCTCAGACATACTGTTGGTTTTGATGCCCTCCAAAGTGTGTCCTCTCAGTGCTTCCACTTCCTTCAGAAGGAACATGATGTGCTGCGACATCTCTTTCACCAGGATGCTCTGCTCCTCCTCCAAACGTCTGACCAGCATTACCTGGTCAAAGACAGACCTCTTCAACCTGAAGGTGTTGCCTTTAGGTTGAGGAAAGGAATGGAGTAGTGGACAAGGAATATTTATTCATAAATTATATTATTACAGAATGATTTTCATTTCTGAGACACAAATCTTTGTAGCGATAGCATTGGTTCTCTATAATGTAAACTCATTACAAATATTATATATTTGCAGGTATCACCATTGCTTTTTCTGCCCCATGATAAACTGTAATATTTTGGTATGGACTAAAAAAACAACAAGCCAAACTAGCAATTATCCTACCATTTGCATGCCTCTCCCATGGTAGGATGTAGCCCTCTGTCAGACTGCAAGCCAACTCCTCGTCAATCTGTTCTCCCTGCACTCCGGTGTTGTATTGCACAACTTTTTCGCGAAGCTTCTTTTTCAGCTCTCTCATTCTCTTCCTCTTTCTTTGCCTTGCCTGGTTGCTGTCTGCAAAGTGAAACGGAAACAAAACTGTGTCATGGTGCCAGAATGTTTTTGTTGTTTTTGAAGTGTAATTTCAATAACTACGTTTGACAACAAACCATGCTGACGATACAGATCTTGCTTCCTGCGCAAAAGAGTGACGGTGATGTTCTCAATATCCACCCTCAGTCCTTCAGTGCACCCTGGGGCGTAAACTCTCTCTAAATAGTTGCAATAAAACAATTGGAGAAGAGATACAATCAGTGACAGTCTCAGTTTCAACATATAGCCAACTTATATTGTATGTCTAAACCTACAGTAATTAACAGATGTATATATGGAGAACTTGTGGTATGTCTTACCTGTGACTGCCCATTGCCTGACATCATACACCCACTGCTGTATGGTCTCCTGATCAAGGTTGTGCTCCTTTTTGAAGTCGCTGAAGCTGGCAGCTTCCACCTTTGCCCTCTCTGTGATCTTTACAAAAAAAGAAAATGTCAGAGCAAAAGCGCCATGCAACACCATAATGCAAAGAACACTAGTTTTCAGTACAAGACCTTCAGAAGAACAGTTGAAACATTCCATGACACCATCTGACTTGCAAGAGGAAGTGTGGATAAGGGAGAACACAATGTATATAGCCATGAGGTTACATTGCAGACATCCTTCATAAATATGTAATGTCAGATGAGAAGACAATTGTAATTTGCCCTTACTTTGACATATCTGTGTGCTAAAACGTGATGAAGGTTGTCCCTCTTCCTTCTGTTCCAATCCATGGCCTGTTGAGTGAGCATGTTCACTCTTCCTAAAAAACACAAAAATATATCCACAAACAAAAAAGTAAGTATTCACATCAAAAAGGAAACACTGAGTGAGAAACCTGATAGATATGACTAAACCCAATCGTTAAAAGGTTGTTGAACTGGTATTACACAAATAATGTGTTTACGGAGGGAACTCTCTGTAACATACTTATCAGGGCTGCTTTATCACAGTGTAGTGTTAATACCAACCTGATTTTGTCATGTATTTTGTGACCAGAGCTGCCCTGGAGAGAAAGCTGTTCACCTATAATGAATGTTACAATTAATGTTCGGTCACCATTACATAACAATATTACCTACACACCATAGATCTTGAACTCGTCCTGTTTGAGAGAAAACTTGTGTACTGACTTCCTACAATGTGCATGCATTTATTGTTGCTGAACATATGAGCTGCCTATCTTTCATTTGAACTCAGACATAAAGGATATGCTTTAAACTAATCAATAGGCTTGTCACTGAGATGACACATACATATTTGTACTGCTTTCTATTAAGACCTCTTGTATCCATACAGTTATAATAATGCCATTAATAACATACCTGCTCTACTTCCTCTCTCACTGTGTTTCCTGCCCCGTCCTGACTTCTGCCACCCCATCTCACCTGCAACACAGCGCAAATAGTGTTATATAGCAACGTTTTTGATATCCAATAAGGCATGCCATGCACAACTAGGGTTGGGTATCGAGAACCGGTTCCGGTTCGGAACCGGTTCCAACATTTCGATTCCAACGGCATCATTTAGAAATGTGAATTTCGGTTCCGCTTTTCGATTCCTGAGGAAACGTTTCTCGCCGCTCTCCGTAGCCTACTGCATGACTGCAGCGGGGCGGGAAATGTAGCGTTGTATCTACATTTCCTACAATGTAACCTGAGACCAGGGCCGGCCTGTCGCACTGGCATTATAAATGTTCGCCTCGGGCGCCAGATCTGTGGAGGCGCTGCGCTGACAGCTCTGGGAGAAAAAATAAATGTTTTGACCGTTGGTGCTCATCCTAATTTTCGGCCTTGATGTAACAACATTCATAATTAAGTAAATGTAACACCCTTTTCATCCCGGTTACACTTTTCATTTGCCCTGTACGATGGGCGCTGCAAGTGATGAAAATGGGGGATGTTGGCTTATCTGGCAACCGCAGCTCACAGCCAAAGTGCGCGTGAGCGAGGGAGAAAGGGAGGGTGCACTGGAACCGGCACTGTTGTTATTAGCATCTGGTGCTAGCTGTGCTAACGGAAGAAGAAGATATTTCTACAATGATGTGGAGGGAGAGTCCTCTCCAGTCAGACTGAGAGGCTGATAACTTCAGCTCAGTGAGGTAAAGGACTCTTTGAGTGTTTAGATAGTTCACTTTAGTCTAAGTTATCTCAGTGGGTCTCAAACGTTTTGATCACAATTTATGTAAACACATATTTCCAAGGCACTCTTTTATAATTATTGGGATAAAACAGGTTTGAAATCATTCCAATGTATACTATAGGACAGTAAACCAGAAATATCGTTTTAAACTGGAGAGATAAAAAAATATGCATAAATAAAATAGTAAAATAAGATATGAATGAACAACAAAAATAAAATGCGTTACATGCAGTGTTGGGTGTAACGCGTTACAAAAGTAACGGAGTTACAGTAATATATTACTTTATGCTGTAACGAAGTAATGTAACTAATGAACATTACTAATGAAATGTGGGTAATATATTACCCGTTACAATGCTCAGTAACGCAGTTACAACACATTTTAACCCGAAATTAAATGGTGTTTTGTTTTTTAAGAATGTACTAACATAGCGAGACATTCCGACACCAGACAAATTGTGCGGGTAGATTAGTAAACCTGGTGTTTACTCTTCAGGCTTCGCGCCGGGATCTTCGGGGCAGTTGAATGTTATACACCCTCTATTCAAAAAAGAGAACGGTGCGAAAAATACTAACAACAAATTGTGTCAGGTGCGCGTGACCTGCTCCGCTGCGCGTACATCATTTCCAAAGTGCTTCCACAGCAGTGACACACATCTGTGGATAATCATTTATACGAAAATGGTTAAAGCAACCATCACTAAACGCCAGCAACACTGCATCTACTGCAGACCGTAGCAACAGGTCAGATGGGGACATCACGTTACCCTCCGTTGTGACACTAGCTTACTCCCGCCTGACTGCCGCCCTCAACCCCGGAGCAGCACTCTTCGTTGCCCGAAACTACGCCGCCCCTCTGCGGCCCGCGGGTGCCAGCCAGGATACCGAGCCTGCCCAGGTATATCTAAACAAGTATCCGCCTGTACAGTGGGGTTAGGTGGTCATTTTGCAGCTCGTGGTATACAAATAGACAAGGGCTAGAATATGTGAAAATAGTGCCATATTCTGCCATGCCTGTAGAAATGTTGGGTCAAAAATAATGCATACAATAGCACAGATGCCTTCACCACGAATGGCTACAAAACTATCTCATATCCCAAGCTTATCAACAAGCTAATATTGCAGCTGAAATGATCTCCAGGTCACACATTCAACCTCACATGATGATGTGATACCAGTTTTCAAGGACAGTACATGTTCTCTTCCCAGAGTATGGGACCAAGGTGATGATTTAATAGGCTACATGGTTTTAATAATACTTTTGCTTTTCAATGTTTGCCATTTCAAACCATGAGCTAGTTCAAATAATATGTGCCTTGATTTACAATATGTTCTCATTTGTTTTATCAGTACAGCTTTGAAGCTGTTGTGCTTTTCTTTGCCACAGTCCACTTTGGACTATATGAAATATTTCAGGATTGCACTTTTAACTCACTTGAAATGTTCTCACTTGCTTGGTTTCAAAACATGACAAAGGCCATAATCTGTTCATTGGGGACCATCAATGCTAATTTTCATTGCTGTTATCGGCCACTACTGCTCATGTAAACCTACTACTGCTGCGCCCCCTGTAATCTCAGAGGCACCCTGAGTAATTTTGTTCTGGAACCGGGCCTGTACACGGCCATATACTAAACACACTACAGAGCCCATTCCGTGTCCTGTTAGTGTTTACTTCATGTCTGCCTTCTTCTGGTGATTTATCTGACGTCCAGCGCTCCGTCTTTTAACCTCTTTTCCTTTCTCTTTCTTGATCCTCCTTAGCAACCTTCATTATAGTCCTTGACAGTGGTCTGTACTACTGTATTAACAACGTGTCACATGTTAAGAATTTACAATCAGAATCGAGTATTCAACTAACCCGTGTAATACAAGTTGTTAGTCGCCTTAAGGGCCTACACAGTGGTTATGCTATACCACATCGCCCTTCATTGGATGTATAATGAGCTGCACTAAACTACATTTTAGCATTTAAAATACCTAGCCATTCTTTTGCGGTTATTTTGGTGAAAGTAACTAGAAAAGTAACTAAAGTAGTGTAACTCATTACATTTCAGAGACAGTAATTTTGTAATGTAACTTATTACTTTCAAAAGAGAGTAATAAGTAATATGTAATATATTACATTTTGGAAGTAACTTGCCCAACAATGGTTACATGTAGGCTATTTGTTATTTAATTATTAAAATGTAAACCGATCTTTTTCATATGGGTGTTTAGAGTTGTACCCCCTAGATCTAGTCTCTAGTAATTCTGCGTGTGCACCAGATTGAAGCATTTTACTTCAAAATGTTCAAACATTTCTTCCCGGTATGCCTGAGAAGGCAGATATGCTTGTTTTTCTCAACAAGAACTGTTTTTAAAAGTTGGACTGTTGCACTGTTGTAGCTTCAGTGGTTCTCAGGTTAAAGTTACATAGCAGTGAATATAAACAGACTGATTAATGTGAATATTACTTTAAACTAACCTGTGTAAAAGTTTCTCGAATAAATGTAATTTTTTTGGTGGAAGAAGCATGTATCATTTTTTTACCCTGCCCCTCAAAGAATCGGAATCGAGAACCGTTAAGAACCGGAATCGAAAAGTAGAATCGGAATCGGAATCGTGGAAATTCAAACGATACCCAACCCTATGCACAACATTAAAAATCCTTTGCATTAAAGATGTTATGTACCTCGCATTTTGCTGTATGGGCTTTAGCATGCATCACGCTAAGAAATGGCCTCATTTCTGTCAACGGCAGAAGCTCTGGTAATCCCTCGGCTATTTTATTAAGGTATGGCCAGTACCTAAGAAGCAGGAGCAGCATTTTGTGATTGAGTGTTACAAAGATACACTTTTAATTGACATGACAACAATATCATCTAAAATGACTGCTGAGGCATAGGCCATTTTAAACATTGTTGTGGATGTGCAATATGACAGTGAGGATTACCTGCATGTTACATCCATACAGAAGAAGTCAACATTTGCCTTCTTGGACATCTCTTTTTGGAGAAACATTGGGTACGCGTATATTTCTCCACGGAAGTGGTTCAGTCCTCGTAAGAGAAACCCATGTCTGATTAATCAGAAGAACATCTAGTTGTTAATGATAAACGGACACAGCTAGGCCTGGCTTAAGCACTCATCTCTGTAATCTAGGTGGCTATAACAACACATATCACTTGGATGCTACAAATGATGGATCAATTCCGCTCCACAATCAAAAGTGTTTAATGCTTCCAATTCTTACAAAGACTTAGACTTGGATTGCTATTAAAACTGAAATAATGAGACCAGACTCAAGGACCAAACACATATACACACACAGACACACTTACAAACACATACCTGCAAACTGCCACTTGAATGCCCTCCTCGTCTATCTGGGCACCAGACTTTTTTGACATCTCTCTGCCAGCGGTGAATTTGGCAGTACCACAGACGGCACTGTCATTTCCCTATAAAGTCAGTTTATTACACACAAGTTTTGACATATATAAAAAAGAACACCACAGGTGTAACTGCAACTATCATAATAAGAAAAAAAACGTACACTTTTCATGTTGCCTCTGACAAGGTCAACAAATGTTGCGACTTCCTCATCCTTGGCCAGGAACAAGCCCTCATAGATTGGCGGCTCCTCAGTCCTGTCCATGATAAGTTAACATACAAGTTAATAATACAAATCACAAAGCACTACATTACTATGATTTGTTTTAATGTCTGTTATGGCTACTCAAACACAACCCCAAGGGCTACTATTTGTATTAGCGGTGTGTTCTTTATCATTTTCATTAATACTTATCCCTACCCTTTTGACTTGGAAAAGCGGTAATGCTTGCGGTTTCCATCACAGCAGACAGCCAACATGTCTGGAGAACATGCTGGACAAACAAAGTGATGGATCTGGCACATATCCTCTTGTTTGTACTGACAGAAGCAAAACTCGAAGAAGCTTCGCTGAAATGTATCAGCACAGATACTACCTGTCTGTATATTGATTTAAAAAAAGTGGATTAGTAATTGTTTTGAAAGCAATGCCAACAATTTATGATATGGTATACAGTAATATGATATTGTTTTTTGTATGTTTCCGTGTAATTCAGGCAGATTTACCCGTCCAGCTTGAACAGATCTGTGCTCCAACATTTTCAGAAATGCCTGCCTGGACATGGCTGGTGCTGTCACCTTCATGTGCTCAAATGAGGTGAACACATCATATTTGTAAATATGCAGCCAGCTAGCAGCTGGTGCTAGCTGGCCAGTACCGATACAAAAGCAGGTCTTTAACCTCAGGAGTCCATTCTGCAGAGCAGGATGGACAGGATTTCCGAGGCAAGCAGACATTGTATCGTCCTGTGAACAAATGGAAAAAGTAAAGGTATTTCGGTAATTAAAATGTGAGTTTGCCTTAAAATATTGGATTTTATACATAGATATGCATATATGATATATTAGCTATTTGACATGGCATTTGGGTGTTGTCTGAAAATGACCAGGTGATAAAAATCTTTGCATTGCACAAAGTGGTAAAACTCTGCCGTACAATACTACTTGTACAAAAAGAAGGGCTTTCAGAACAACATACCGTTGATGGTGACCACAGAAATATGCTTCCAAGGAGTAACTGTGATGTCATCAGAGCATTCACAGATTGACCTTGGAGTAGGAACAGGCAGTTGACATACTGCAATATAGAAAATAAATTAGGAAGGGTGTATTTACAGTTTTTCCTTAATTCTCCAGATTATAAAGATATTCAATAAAATGTTGCATAACTTCCACATATCTTGCAGCCCTAGTCAAAACCAATCGTACTTTTTTCAATCAGCTATGTACACTTCCCATTCGCACTTAATTTTGGGAACTACATTATAATGGGACATTGTAATGTAATGTTAACCTTTACATACTTTGTTCACAAAACTGAGGCTGGCCATTTTCATCCACCACCACAGCAGTTGTAGGGGGAATGGGCTCCAGAAATCCATTGAACACAGCCTCTCTGTCATGGAAGATATTCCTCTTGTGGGCCTCCATGTCACAGGTTGCACAGAGGAACTCCATGTCCAGTGGAACACAGTCCAGGCACCTAATAATTCTAATAATTCTTCTGCACAGCATCTGTGGCACTTCTGAATGGCTATTCTCTCAGCTGAGAGTTTTGCATTAAAAAGCATTGGCCTAGCCGTTTTCATTTTCACATCTGTGAGAAGCTGCCTTTGTGCCCAGGCAGAAACCGTTCCGTCTGTTGCCTCCGGAACCTGGACTGTAGTTAGGGTGTCCCTTAACTCTTGGAGATGAGTTTCTAAAAAATAAAACAGCTGTTAAGCCGCCACCCTAAAACTGGTATGATGGATATTAAGGTAGTATACTGAACCACTTTTGAGTTGGAAAAATATATGCGGACTAATAATAGCAACATGCTATGAATCATCATATGCATCCAAAGCAATATTAGCAAGTGATACTTATACCAAATATGCATTCACTTGTCATGAAACAGTCAATACTCAATACTTTATTATGATTAACTAGATGAGTATAAAAATGGAAACATTGGGAAAAACTGTAGTGCCAGTCAACTGCTGTTATAATCAATATACTCACCAAGACTACCAAACTCTTGATGTTCTAGCTGAAGGCCTTCCTCATGCACAGGATCGTCTCTTCTGGCTTGTGAAGCTGCAGAGACAGTCATTTTTGCTTAACCCTTCAATCAATCTCAAATGACATCAATTAATTGTAATATGAAAATGCTCTGTAAGGACTGCAGGTAATTAAACTAAGAACATATTACCACAGCATCACAATGACAATTTACATTTGGCATACTTTTATCCAAATCGAGGTACACATTTAAAAAAATACAACACAGGCAAGGATTATCATCACAGGCTCTAAAAAAATATCTTGATTTCATTTGGAAATGTTTTAAAAATTGCAACAGATTTGTCAAGAGGTATCTTTAAATTACATAATTTCATACTGTGTACACCAAAATAACTTTGTTATGAATTATCTTTATTCTTAGAAATCATGATATAGTAAAGAACTAACCTGATGCGGGGCGTTGTGTTTCCCGTTGTCTCTCACGTCTGCGTGTGACCACTGGATTAGAAAGAGGTCTCTTCCTGCTTTTTCTTTTCTTTTCCGGAGGGATGGCAGGGGTTTCCGTGGCCATGGCAGTCTATATTTTTTCAGAGATTGAGATCAACAACAAAGTTGTAATACAACATAAGACAGCAGCACTTATATTTGAGAAATTATTTAACGGTTGCATAAAAAGGACTAACTGTCCCTTTACATTACATCAATAAAAAGCAATAGCAATGATTATATTACAGACTTGGGTATTTGCTTATCATGAAAAGCCTCACCCTGGCCTCAAGGAGATGAGCCTCGCTAATCAATGATGCCATGTGGCCTCATTGAGATCCTCAAAGACCCTCACTTCAGGGTTGAGGGACATGGCATACAAATAATACAAACAATACACAAAATGAAGAGTGAGAGAAAGACAGGATTAACAGACAAAGTGAGAGAGTGATTAAAAGAGAAAGTGAGAGAGTGATAGAAAGAGAGACAGTGAGAGAAAGAGTGGCTCTTAAAAGTGCCGTTGGTTTTATATGTGTGTGTGTGTGTGTGGATATGTGTGTGTTGGTGATATTAAGTGTTGTAATGACGCTGTAAAACAGAAAAAAAGAAAAACATGATTAGGATTATTTAGAATAACAGTAACATCTGTGTAATACTCTATGCAATAATAATTAATCTGTGCATTACTCTATATGCAATAATAATTAATCTGAGCAATACTCTGGCATACATTATGCATTTATACTGTGCATATTGTTATATTATGCACTTGTTTTTCTTATATCTTCTACTATATATTTAAATTCTACAATGTAACAATCCCAATTTCCCACGGAGATCAATGAAGTATTTCTGATTCAGAGTGGGACATTGGGTGGCCAGTCAAATCCTCTGGAAAAACTCCAGTTCCACATTTTTGTTCCACTCCATCGCCGATGCATTAGCCACTATTAAAACTCTGTGTTGAACACTGTCTGTACAACACATGTGCAAATACATAAATGTAAACATATTTTTCAAGCACGCACTTCCACTATCCAACTGTGCCGGTGACAGCTAATGTAATTTAGCTGTATAAACTATAAATGCTATCCAGCTAAAAACGTTGACCGGAAGGCCGGAGGCTAGCTGAACGTTGCCGCTAGTTGGCCTATTGTAAAAGCTAAACACACTCCAAAACTCAAACTAATATCCAGGAATGAAACGCTATAGAGACTGTGCTACAGTGGAATAAATAAAAGTAATATTATTTCGTGTTTTAAAGAAATAAACTCCCCTTGTTTTAGATACTTACTGTAGTCCGTTGTCAGATGAAATCGGATGAAAGTGAGGTGATTGTGGGTAAAGTGGCTACGTCACGTTGCCGTCAAGCGCGACGTAACGTTGCCGGGGTAACTACGGAATCTTCTTCTGGTTTATTGTTGTTATAATAAAAATGATTATTATTACTATTAAACAAAAAGCATTTCAAATACAGTCAGTAGCCAGTGGGGGGAGTTGTTTTCACCATCATTATCATCATTGTATATGTTTTAAATGACTAATATTGGCCTACAATACCCCTTTATTGATCACATAGGAATGTAATTGTCTTTTAAATAATGTAAACTAAAGGGAACAATCTATTTGACACAGCTGAAGCTCAACAATTATTATGAATACAAATAAAATAAAAGAAGCCTCCCGTGAGTTACTACAGGCTATACAGTAGATTTAAAAAACGTTGTATAGAATAAAAGCTCACTGCGGGACGTTGTAGAAATGCGTGTGTGCACCACGACAAAGGAGCCTCATTCACTTTACATTGGGGTTGTTTGCGTGGTGCCGACACGCAAATGTAACAAAGTTCGTGACTCCACCACGCATTGTGGTGTTAAGGAGTCGTGGTGGAGTCACGCATTCTGGTGAGATCAGGTTGCCTACATCACAGTGTTCACGGATGCATCCGGAACAGGATGGGGAGGGACCTGCCTGAAGAGGGCTATAGGTGGGCGCTGGGCTCTAACAGAGTCTCGACACAGCAACCTCCTAGAGCTACGGGCGGTAGTGTTAGTCCTCCGGCATTTCATGCCCCTAATTCAGGGGGAACATGTAATGGTCAGGAGCGACAACAGCACCACAGTGGCTTATATCAACAGGCAGAGCGGAGTCTGCTCCGCCGCCTTGTTAACCACAGCGGAGAGGCTGTGGTTATGGGCTTCAGAGGTGGTGTTATCTCTGAGAGCCCTCCATATCCCGGGACTGGAGAACGGGGGAGCCGACCTCATGTCGAGGGGCGGCCCCCTGCCAGGCGAGTGGGTGCTTCACCCGAATGTGGTGAAGCAGATCTGGGCCCAGTTCGGGAGAGCGGAAGTGGATCTGTTCGCCAGCCGGCGAAACAGCCACTGTGCCCTGTGGTTCTCCGTGGCTCGGAGCGACGACCCACCCTTGGGGGTGGACGCGTTTGCACACGAGCCATGGCCAAGGAAGCTGCTATACGCCTTTCCACCGCTGCGTCTCATTCTCCCCCTCCTGAGGAGAATGAGACGTCAGTCATCCTAGTGGCTCCGGATCGCGTCGGGGCGCCGTGGTACTCAGAGATGACACAGATGAAGGTGGGCCAGCCCTGGGCGGTTCCCCAGTTCTGGGGGGCGATGTCTCAAGAGGCAGGTGCAATCGGGGCGTTACCCACTCTCGGCCGTCCTCTCCAGGTTTGGCTCCTGAGAGGGACAGGTTGAGACAGGGTGGATTGTCTGATAGTATTATTCAGTCTATCCAGGCAGCTACAGCTGGATCCACCACAGCCTGTTACAGGCCAAAGTGGCTAGGATTCCAGCGATGGTGTGAGGAGCGGAGAATAGAGCCCCTATTTTGTGAGTTAGGCTCTATTTTATCCTTCTTACAGTTACTGGTGGACAGAGGGCTTGCGCATTCAACAGTGAAGGTGTATGCAGCAGCCATCTCGTCCTGCCATGAGGGATTTGGCGGCAGGTCAGCCTTTAGTCAACCACTGATGTCGCGTTTTTTTACAGGGGGTCAGGAGGCTGCGCCCAGTAGTGCACGCCTCCACCCCACAGTGGGACCTGCCCCTAGTGCTCGAGGCTCTGGCCTCTGGGCCGTTTGAGCCTCTGGAGCTCTCCTCTCTGAAAGCATTGTCGTGGAAAACAGCTTTGCTTCTTGCCTTAACGTCAGCCAAAAGAGTGTCCGAGTTAACTGCTCTGTCGGTGCACCCGAGCTGTTTACAGATTCGGGGTGACCGGAGCGGCGCGACACTCAGACCGAACCCCTCCTTTGTGCCCAAGAGCAGGAAGTTGTGTAGGATGCATGCAGCCACCACAAGCTTGTCCACGTTTTTCGGGTGCAGGTTGATGCGATGATGGAAGATTCTCCACCTGGTGGCCAGAATGCCGAAGGCATTTTCCACCACCATCCTTGCTCTGGAAAGTCTGTAGTTTAAAATCCTCTTTTGTTGAGTGAGGTTCTTTCCAGGGTATGGTCTCATCAGGTATGGCTTGAGTGGGAAAGCTGCGTCACCCACCATGACGAATGGCATCTCACCCAGGTGAGCAGCACCAGGTAGAGAGGTACTGGTTGGAACATGAAGTGTTCTGGCCTCCAGTCCCTTCCCCAAATCCGATCCGGCATACACCCCACCATCACTTGTTCTTCCGAAGTCCCCCACTTGAATCACTCGGAACCTGTAGTCAGCATCAACAAGTGCCAAAAGCACTATGGAAAAAGTCTTCTTATAATTGAAGTACTGACTCCCAGACAGTGGTGGTGCTTGGATGACGATGTGCTTTCCGTCTATTGCTCCCAAGCAATTTGGGAAATTCCATTTTTCCCAGAATCCTTGTGCAACCTCCTTCCACGTGTCTTCTGTTGGCCTGGGTAGCAACCTCTCCATCATCATTTTTTCAATGGCTGCACACACCAAATGGACAGCTTCTCTCACAGTACTGCATCCTAGGCGATAGCTGAATGCTAGGCTGACCAGTGAGTCCCCGGAAGCCAAGTATCTGTGAAGGGAAAAACAAGCAAAGAATTAACAAGTGAAATCATTTTATTAATCGGAATCTATTCTTTTTTTCAGTCGACGTTTGCAAGGCGAAATGGAAGTCACTGAGGGATGCTTTCGTCAAAAACCGGAAGAAGTCCATCCCCAGTGGATCTGCAGGTGGCTCGCAGAAGGCCTGGAAGTATTCAGATATAATGTCCTTCATTTTGCCATATATACAGCAAAGGAGGTATGTATGCACATTTTTTTATTTATATAATTGTGTAACTTTGTAATTTGTCATGATGTATTGCAAAGGGTATGAAAGACTTTATTTTAAATTACATAAATATGTTCATATTGCATAAATTAATCCCAGGAAAAAATATTTTAATTGATTTCATGTTGTTGTTTCTTTTAATATAGTTCTACAAGCAGCTTGGGAAATCCTTCCCCATTAGAAGAGATAGAGAGAGCATCTACACCAGGAGCAGCATCTGGATATTCAGGCCCACGCACACCCACACCACCTACAGCCCCACCACCGCTGGTACCCACAACCTCTGCAGAGAGGAGGCCCTCTAGGTCCCGTAGCCCCCAGGGATCCACACCAGCAGCGGCGGCGGCCCAGCGTTCCACAAAGAGGAGGCCACAGAGCACAGACCTTGGGGAGCAACTCATGTCTTTACTGCAGGAACCTCCAGCCACACCACATATGCCAGACTCAGAGCTTGAAGAGTCATACTACTTTGCTTTGAGTCTGGTGCCTATGCTACAAAGGCTGGACATAGACAGGAAACATCGGGCAAAAATAGCAATTTTAAACACCTTCCATAGTCTTCAAAGAGAGAGTACACAACCACAGGAACATTGGCAGCCAATTGTCCATCCCCCCACGTCACAACACTCCACTCACACCTCCAGGCCAGTAGCCCTTCGGCCAACTCCACCCCAACCCCCACAAGCCCAATCAACAGGGCCATTCCCAAACATGCTGTTCTCCAACAGTGGCTCTGCATGGCAGGATGGGTCTCAATATGAAGACTTGTAATTTATATTGTTTTTACTGTAAATAGTTCCTTTTTTTGTGTTGATTTTCTGTTATTTGATGTTGGTGTTTAAAATGTTGTTTTGGGTGATATGTTTCTAATTAAAATGTTTATTATACTTGTGGTCAGTGATTTATTGTCTGTGAAATGGGCATCTTACCTCAGTGCAACAGCCAGTCTCTGCTTGGGTTCTATGGCAGCTCTGAAATTTGTGGATTGTCTGGTCAGTTCAGGGCCCAGGAGGGACAGCAGTTCATCCATCTGCTCTGCACTCATCCGAAAATATTGGTGATGTCGTTGGCTGTCCAGCCTCAGCTCAGCCACGAGGTGATGAAAATCACCTTGTTGTCTCCTTTGCTGGTTGAGGGGGTGCACCCAAAACCGGCTCCTTCTCCTCCCCCCATCCCCCCGTAGTCTTTCAAGTAGGAGAATACATGCCAGCGTTCTCCTCCGGTTTACAGGCACTGTAAATTATATATATATACAATAATTATGATGATGAATGCATATTTTGTTACCACTAAAATACAGCAACACATCTTTGATTCATGTCGTTTATAACTGGAATATTACAATTATTATTAACTGTGTCTGTAGTCTCCAACACAACAACATAGGAAATAACAACAATAAACCCGATTTACACAGACACAAACATAAACCATTTAACTACGTAGCCTACTTACTTGTAGAAGTACAAAATGTCCAGGAAATATTCCAAAATCAACAACAACTGCGAGGCTGCACACACGACGCTCCGCTTCCGCAACGTTTTGAAACGCGCCTGGTGTGTGAGGTCGCAGGAGGAGGTCGCAACGTGGCGCAGCCGTGACGCAGCGTGGCGCAGACGCTCCTGGTGTGTTTAGGGGGTTAGGGATTCAGGGAGGCAGGCGTGTAGTTAGCCCTTTCGGGGCCGAGGGGGCTCTCCCCATCCAGGGTGGGGGGGTCCCCCGGCACTGTTTTTTGAGCACACTTTTTGCGAGGTAAGCGCAGCAGCCACAGCCCAGATTTCTCCTCGGTTACAACCGGGTTAAAGGAGAGGGTGGGGCAGCAGCTGCTGACCATAATAGCCGGTCAGGGGCAGTAGGGTGGAATATTGTTGGGCGGAGCCTGTGAGAGATATAACGTCGGGTTACGTAGTGTAACCCTTGTTATATTAGCACAGGCGGAGCCCTCTACTCGGGGCACTGTCAGTCCTATTCCGCTCGCTGAAGAGAAGTGTAGGATGATAGTCAGGAGGCGAGGCCTCCTTTTATACGGTGTGATGCGCGTGCATTCAGGTAGGCCCGCCCAGGGCCGGCTACGTCTATAGAAGTCTCAGTGGGAGAATGCTTGCGGGGTAAGAGAGTACCCATAGAGTCCAGTAGAGGGCTCCGCCTGTGCTAATATAACAAGGGTTACACTACGTAACCCAACGTTATACCTACAGTACCTTTATTTGTTTCTTTGTTTAACCCTTTATATTTGAGTCATGGCAAAATGTTTGCCTACTGGACGGAGACATCTAAAGCCCTCCTGCGAGGTGAGGTGCCTCCAGTGTTCAGAGTGAGGAAGAGGAAGTTGGATGATATCACTGAGGTCAGATTTGTATTGCAATCTATTTCACTTAAGTTGTGTTTGTATCTACTCTCATACTAAAGTTTCAATTTCATTATTTGTTTCACCACTCTGTCTTTACAAATATATGTATTTTGTCAATATTTACTGCATTTATTCTTCCTCATGGTATCAGTATTTAGGACGATGTTGGAGGACAGTCCTTAAACTAAAGAACATGTTGAAAATATCATACCTTACTAAAAGTATGGTGGTTCCTGGCAATAGTCCCTTGTACTTTGAACATTCAGTTTTTTAGAAAGAGGAGCAACTTCAGCCTCATCCAGCTGATGCCTCAGTTGGAAAAGATGTGGAGAAAACAATGGAAGTGTAGGCTTGTTTACTAGTTCTATGCATCATATCCAAGAGGACGCCCTTTCCTTGGGTTAGTCTGCCAAAAAGCTACTTAATGTTTAATATGTATCAGTGGGCATGATATATTTTCTCTCTCTTTTCCATACATCTAAGATCGTGCAGGACTGCAAGAAGGCAGCGGAATGGGTGGTGGCACACAAACATTTGTGCACCAGGGTGCATATGCCCGATGCGGTGAGCATGGGGGAAGCACAACTAAGAGAGGCTGTCAAGCTTTGGGAGGAAAAGCCTGACGAATGTGACGAGGATGAGATGGAGGCAATCTTGGAGCCATTCCAGTTTAGGTTTGAACAGATGGAAGACATGTGGACCTTCTTAAACAAGATCAGAGACAAAAGAGGGTCTGGCATTCTGCGAATGCATTTCTGTTGTTTGAATAAAGGGCAACAGGAAGTTGGAACACTTTGTCAGTTTTTGTGTGTTTTACTTTGTTTTGTTTTTCAATTAAGCATTTGATAATTCCCCTTGATTATACCATGAACACCACAGAGAGATAAGCCTTTTATTGTCTCCCGCATCACACCACAAGGGCAATTTAGGAGTCCATCAAGGGGATCTGGCAGAAAAAATAAATACCAAATATGAAAATAATTGAAATTTTAATACACAATGGAATCTAAAATGGATATAATTTCTAGCTAATAGTTTAATATGCATCATCTTAATCCAATAGTGCAGTAACGTGAGAAATAAAGTATGTAGGAGTGAAGTGAAAGAGTCTATTGTAATAGCAAACAGTAGATTAGACCAGTGTTTTTCAAAGTGGGGGCCCCGACGCCCCGGGGGGCCACCAGGGGGCACCAGGGGGGTCACGCAAAGTTTGAGGGAAAGGGGGATTTTTTTTTTTTAAAGTTACATTTTTTTTTTCTTTAGATGTTATCAATAACTGCATATATATCCATCTATTTGTCCTTTGATGCCAATCTTTTAATATTTTTTGTTTTTGAATCACACGACTGCCCTTCAAGCCAATCAGAATCGAGCTGTCGCTATTAAGAGTGAAACTGAGTATCTGCTCAGCTTTTGGAGCAAGTGAATATTTTGCTCTGCAGCAGGATGAGAGCACGGATTTAGCAAATGTCGCAGAATTGCTTGCATACATCAGATTTATATCAGAAGACAACTTTGTTGAGGACATATTATTTTGCAAAGCACTGGAAGAGACATTTTCCAAGTTTTAGATGAGTACATCATCTCAAATGGACTTGACTCGTTGTGTGTTCAGATGGGGCAGTGGGGCTATGACAGGCAAAAAAAGCGGAGTGACAGCTTTGATCAGGCAGAAGGTCCCAAATGTAGTGGCAACGCACTGCATGCTCCATCGCGTGGTACTTGTTGCTAAGCGTATTTTGTGTAACGAGATGGGTGCAAAGTTTGAGGGGTTACGGCCCCTACACACGGCGGCGGGCGTTGCCGCTTCAACGCTTCTGCCCATTCACTTTGAATGGGGTGACGTCACGATTCGCCGAACTGCATTGTGCGAGCAAAGCGTAGCTTCTCTCGCGGTGCTCGCTGCAAAAGTAGAGCAATGTTCTACTTTTGCCGCCTCGACGGAGGCGTCAGCCAATCAAATCCCGCGTATGCAAATCTGACAGTACAAGCGCTACCCAATCAAACCGCGTGTATGTTGGGAGAGCCAGACCGCAGTTATTTCCCATATGTCAAAAAATGGAGAAGAAAATGATCATGGCGGTAGGGAATCACCCGGTACTATATGACCAGTCCCTCTTTACATACAGGGATACAAACCGGAGGAGCCAGGCATGGGGGGAGGTGGCAGAGACAGTGGGTGAAACTGGTAGGTTTTCGCCTGTTTGGGGAGTTTATATCCAGTGTACTTCGTTTGAATGGACAGCTAGCAAGCATAGACAGTATATTTAGCCAGCATGGATGTAGCATGAATGCTTTGCTTTGTATGTCCGGGTCGGGACATTCATGTGATTGGTTGTTGGTCGCGTTGCTCGCGTTGCTCGCGTTGACTCCCCAAGCTCAAGACACGCCCACCGCCAAGTGGCAACACACGCCGCCGTGTGTAGGGGCCGTTACACACTGCTCCATTCCAACGTGCGCTGGCGTTCCCGTGGGGCGGTGCTGAATAGTGTTTTTGAACTGCGAAGGGAGATCGGTGAATTCCTCTCTTCTGAAGATCATCAACTGACTGGCCGTTTTTCAGATGCCTCATGGCTCCGGAAACTTGCATACTGTTTCACTCCCTCAGTACTGGCTGTATGTCAAAAAAGGCTATCCCGCACTGGCTGAGAGGGCTCTCAAATCCTTTCCTCCATTTGCCACCACATACGAGACATGGGAGTGTGGCTTTTCCACATTCAAGGTATTGAAAACAAAGCACAGAGGACGTTTGCAAGTGGACAATGACAAACCTAAAACCTAGGATTGAAAAGTGTGTAGGAGCCACGAAGCCCACCCTTCCCACTAGTGAGGGAAGAGGTATACACAAAGAGACACACATAGTGAAATGACAAGGACTGTTGTTTATGAATATAAATATGTTTATTGTTAATATTACTGTTGAATATTATATAAAATATTATTAAGGCATAAGTAGCTTTCAAAAATGCAAAAAATATATGTTAATTGTTCATATTACTGTTCAAAATCACTTTAAAAATGCTTTAAAAATATGTTTACTGTTGATATTACTGTTTAATATTGTGTTAAGAATGTTTATAACAGAAGACACAATGAATGTAATGAATGACAAACAAAAGATAAATAAATTTTTTTTTTAGAAGAATAACTGATTATTAATTATTAATACAAATATATATTAAGAAAATGTATTAAGCTGTATGATTAATTTATCATATTTTCCATCATAAAGTAATTAAAAAAAAATGGCAACAGGGGGGTCCCCGCCAGAGGATAATGCTATATGGGGTCCTTGGCATGGCAACGTTTGGGAACCCCTGGATTAGACTATAGAGCTGTAAGTAACATAATTATACATAACATTTTCAGGCTTATGACATAAATAAGAAGCTAATAATTTTAAGAAAATAAATATGGTTTTAACTAACTTTTACTGCCCTCTTAAGTGGTGTCATGTTGACATAGTTAACATATTTATCATACAAGTAGACAAATCATCTTGTTATATCAAATACCCATAGCTGTCGGTTAATCCTATTATCTCAGCTAATTGCATTAAAATGACTATAGTATAGACGTCTTTATTTTAATTTTATGTTACATCTTAATATTTTCTATTATTTTATTTCACTATAGCTATGTGGACGGTGTCAAGGTCTAATTTTGACCGAATGAATCAATAGTGGGTGTAACTAAAATACAAGATGTCGTTTCCTGTTTCTGAAAGTGGCGCTGTACTGATAGTAAGTAGCCTACAATACAAGGTGTCCCTCTATATCTATCTATATATAGATATATATATATATCTATATATATATTATATATACATATGTATATAATAAGTGTCAGTACGATATGATTTTATTTTGTATTTGGCTCCCATGCGATATTTGTGCCCATTTTCGCTACAATGAGGCAGAGAAAAAAAGTGAATGCATTGTTTTCTCAGAAGGGAAGCAATGTGGCCATAACACAGGTGAAACACCACAACCCGGAGCAGATACTCTCTGCAAAGCTGCATTCTTAATCATTCAACCTGTGTTTTTCATCAAATAAGCATAAGATATAAATTATAATCTTATTGTGAAATAAATTTGACTAAAATGACAAATTATTGGTTTTGGCTAGACTAGTTTGACTGAAATGTTCTATATAATCTGACTAAAAAAAGACTCAAATGTCAACAGTTTTTTTCATTGACAAAAAGTAGACTAAAATAGTTAGTTGTCTTTGACTAAAATAAGACTGAAATGACTTTTAGTCGACTAAAACTTGACTAAATAAAAACAGAATGAATGTGACTAAATATGACTAAAACTAACAAGGACATTTGATACAGGACTAAGGCTAAAACTAAATAAAAAAATAGCTGACAAAATGAACACTATACTCTCACAGTGATCTGTCTGAGAGCAGCAGAGGGCGCTGCAGCTCTGAGGCAGCAGTGAGTGAGGAAACCACACACACACACACACACACACACACACACACACACACACACACACACACACACACACACACACACACACACACACACACACACACACACACACACACACACACACACACACACACACACACACACACACACACACACACACACACACACACACACACACACACACACACACACACACACACACACACACACACACACACACACACACACACAGACGGCAGAATGGACGCAAACATTAAATCCTGATGAAAATTCCACCAAAGCACAGGTATAGATGTTATGATAATACAAAAATACTCACGAGATTTTAGTGAACAGAGAGGGCGAGAGAGGCAGAGGGCTGCGGAGGGTGTATGTGTAAATTATATGATTTCTATATGAATTATATATTAGCCAGTCTCAATCTACATGCTTGTGTTATGGTTACGGTGTGTGTGTGTGTGTGTGTGTGTGTGTGTCTTTGTGTGTGTCAGGGAAACAGCCTGAAGACACACACACACACACACACACACACACACACACACACACACACACACACACACACACACACACACACACACACACACACACACACACACACACACACACACACACACACACACACACACACACACACACACACACACACACACACACACTGTACAGTATATACATAGGAGTTATAATTAGTGATGCAGAATGCTTTAAAGTTGAGATTGGTAAAGGTGGGGCTGAGTTTAATCGTATTTATCTGATGGGTAACAATAACGCAACAAAACATTCAAGTCTATTTTCTGGTCAACATTTTTATTATTAATCTGAATCTACAAAGTTAATAAAGTAAACAAATAAATGAAGAAGAGTAAAAAAGTATTTATTTGGAATTGGAAAATTGAATTAATAGAAAATGGAGTATACAAATATCCTCAAAATTGTGTATTAGGGTGTGTTCACATCTAATAGTCCGCTCTCTGGTGCGCACCAGACCACAGTTTGTTACATTGTTTCATTTTTCAGAAGGTTCGGTTTGCGTTCACACGGGCAAAACTCAAACGGACTATAAACTTTAAACACAAGTCATGTGCTCGGAAATGCTGTTCAACCATTGGTCAGACATTAAGGGGGTACAAACGCAAATCCCGGCAATTTCTAGCGGAGCCTCCGCCATGGAGCATCGGCACTTTCGGCAGGTTATTCTCATGCTGCTGTTAGTCTGGAGATCAACAGACACTAGCGGCCCGCGCATATGATTATATAATCACACAACGTCCGTTAAAAAACATTATTACATGGCATTGTTGAATACTCGATTTTGATTGGTCAATTCAAAACACGTGACACGTTTTTAATCCAGAACAGACAGACCGCTGTCAAGGATTTATTGACCGTTGTTAAGGACGCAGAAACCCTCCTTTTTACGCAGCGGTCCAGACATAGACATCAGACGGCGACACATATTCAGTGTGCAGTTACTTTGGCATTAGGGCAGGGATATCTAGATACTTTCCAAGGTTTGACATAATGAATTGTGCTACTTTTAAAGCAAGCAACGATGTTTTCAAATCTGTAATCATGAAGCTCCTCAAAAACTCTATCGAAGCAGTTCCTGCCATTGCTACTCAAACAGTAACAACGGACTATTTTTCTTAGCGGATGCATGTCAATTTAAATCAATACATACAACTATTTTTTAAATCAATACAATCATTTTCTAAATCCACAAAAGCATTTCAATTAATATTGGGAGTCATGTCGTTACTTTGTTGAGAATGTGGCCGTGTAATAAGCGGGTTAATGTGGGCAGCGACTTGGTCATTATGGGGAATCCGACAGGATCTAGATCCCTCCGCTTCGCATCGGGCTCCTGGTCAGCCTGTCGGTGTTCTTTTCCCCATAATGACCGCGCTGCTGCACATTATCCATGAGAGACGTTCTGCAGAGGAGGGGCGTTTCACCGAGGACAGGTGTTCTTACTTTTATGTAGCTGACGGAGAATTTTTACTTTACACGACACTGTTCAACACTTAATTCTGCTTTACTCTTTAACTAAACAACCGCGGATGTCTTGAAAGACTCTTTCGCTAAAGATTTTTGAAGATATCCGCGTTCTTGTGACACGTAAATACTGCGCTTCCTATGTTTTGGTGCGGACTGCGTTCACACCAGCAATGAACCGCTCCAGAGTTTGCAAGCAAGCGCTCCGAGACCACCTATTTTAGCGGACCAGAGTCCGGCTGTTTAGTTCACTTAAGAGGTCTCGGACTGCGTTCACACCGACCCAAATGAACCGCACCAAGCGGCTAAACGCACCAGGGTTCGATTCAACCGGACTATACAAGGCAGGTGTGAACGCACCCTTAGTCCCTCATTATTTTGTACTTGTTGTAATTTCCGTTTCCCTACTTGTTTCAGCTAACAGTCTCCAATCCACTGATTGGAGGGTTTTCAGATCCCCTGTTGGCTCCTAATTAAGAATTAAAAACAGCTGCAGCTCTCTCAGCCAATCAGGGTGTGACGAAGCTCTATAGTGATGATGTGATGATGATAGACTTTATTACCTTGAACAATACACTAGTGGCCGACCTAGGGAACTGGTGAGGAACTGCTCTCACATGGAACCAGAGAGAGGTTATGCTGAGGCACGAAGACTTCTGAAAGCTCACTTTGGAGATGGATTGAAAATTGCAAATGCCTACATAGGGAAAGCCCTCAACTGGAGCATGATTAAACCTGATGATGGAAAAGGATTACATGCCTATGCCCTTTACCTGAGAGGATGCTGCAATGCTATGAAGGAACTAAAAAGCATGGACGAACTGGATCTTGTATCTACTTTAAAGCTCATTGTGTCAAAACTGCCATACAAGCTGAAGGAAAAGTGGAGAGATACAGCATTCGAGCTTCTGGAACGAAACCAAAGAAGGGCCACATTCTCTGATCTTGTTGTGTTTATGGAGAAGCAAGCCAGCATTCTGCAAGATCCCCTCTTTGGTGATATTCATGATGTTATGCCATCCCAGAGAGCCATCCCAAAGGCTACTACATCCTACTCCAAACAGCAAATCAACCAACAAGGTAAAAGTAGTAGCTTTGCCATGGCAATAGAAACGAGGAACTGTAACACTGCAAGTCCAAAAAGCTATCAACGACCCGAAAGCCTGGTTACAAATAGGTGGGATGGTAATTGTTGCATTTGCAAGAAAGGCAAGCACTTGCTGAATGAATTTGAAATGTTAAAGCTGCAACCACGTGATGTAAAGGTGCAACTATTGAAGGAAAAGGGCAGTTGCTTTGGATGTCTAACCAGGGGACACATGAGCAAAGCTTGTAGGAAAAGGAGTACATGCCTACACTGCCAAGGAAGGCACCCTAGCATTCTACACATCGATAAACCAGCAGAGAATGAAAACGACCACATGACTAATTGGACTAAACGATCAGTCAGTGGAACTCCTGTCGTTCTGGATAAAGAAGAGGACATCGGGGCTGGAAAAGATTGCAAACTGTCAATAGTACCAGTGCAAATAAAAGTTTCCAAAGGCAGCAAAACTATACAAACATATGCCTTTCTTGATCCTGGCAGCACATCAACCTTTTGCACAGAAAATCTGATGCGACGGCTGAATACAACAGGACGGAAGACTACAGTTCTCCTGCAAACAATGGGTCAAGAGAAACCAGTGGATAGCTATGAAATAACTGGACTACAAGTGTCACGATTATTGTGTTATGTCACGTTTTCTATGTCTTGGTTTGGGTGTTTTGCTGTTCTCCCCGTCATGTTTTCCTCCTGGTATATTGTCTGGTCTCTTTTCCCTGTGTTTTCATGTCTGTCGTTTTCATGTGTGTCTAATTTCCTGATTGTTTTCACCTGTCACTCCTTGTGTGTCTCCTGTGCTCATCAGTGTCAGCCCCGCCCCTGATTGTTCCCACCTGTGTCTAGTTACCCTGTGTTTCAATTCCCCTGTCTCCCAGTGTTCAGTGTCGGTTCGTTTTGTGTATTGGCTTGTCCTCGGTGAGTGTTCTGTTCTGTCTTTGTCAGTATAGCCTTGGAATAAAGGAATTATTTTTACGTTAATCTGCATTTGGGTCCTACCTGCTTCACACATCGTAACAACAAGTGGGTGATTTAGATGGGAATAACTGTATTGATCTGCAGAAGACATACACACAAACAAAGATACCAGTGACAAAGAGAAACCTTTTCTCTCAAAAGGATCTCAACAGGTGGCATTACTTGAAGGAAATACAAATACAAGAAATTGATGCGGATGTGGAACTCTTAAAGGGAGTAGATGTCCCAAAGGCAATGGAGCCCTGGCAAATCATAAATAGCCAAGGTAATGGTCCTTATGCTGTAAGAACTCTCTTAGGATGGGTCGTCAATGGACCGCTTAGTTCAACTACAGCTGTGGACACATTTGGAAGACCAGTGGCATTAGTAAACCGCATCTCAATTGAACAACTGGAAAAGCTTCTAGTAAATCAGTATCATCATGATTTCCCAGAGAGAGAATATGAGGGAAAACTTCAAATGTCAGCTGAAGAAAGTAAACTCATGCAGCTGATATCAAGTGCAGCTACACTGAAGGATACTCACTATTATCTACCGTTGCCACTTCGTAATAGTGATGTCATCATGCCCAATAATCACCATATAGCTGAGCAAAGAGCACATTACTTTGCTAGGAAATTCAAGAAGGATGCTGCTTATGCTGAAGAGTACAAGGTTTTCATGGAAGATGTAATCACAAAAGGCTATGCGGAGAAGGTGCCATCAAAGGACCTTCATCCAAATGATGGCAAGGTGTGGTACATACCCCACCATGGGGTGTACCACAAGCGAAAAAAGACACAGAGTAGTATTTGATTGTACATCTTCATACAAAACATCACTCAACAATGAACTCTTAAAAGGACCGGACTCACTTCTTGGCGTTCTGCTGAGGTTTCGCCAGGAACAGTTTGCCATCATGGCAGATATTGAAGGGATGTTCCACCAAGTTCGAGTTCACGAAAAAGACACAAACTTGTTGAGAAATCTATGGTGGCCAAATGGTGACACAAAGTTTAGAGCAATACCGAATGAAAGTTCACTTGTTTGGTGCCATCTCCTCACCAAGCGCTGCCAATTTTGCCCTGCAAAAGACAGCAGAAGATAATAAGAACAAGAGTGATGCAATTGCAGTTGACACCATTAAATCAAACTTTTATGTTGATGACTGCCTGAAATCTGTTGCAAAAGAAGAGCAAGTTATTATCCTCACTGAGGATCTGAGTGAACTATGTGCTAAAGGAGGTTTCAAACTAACAAAATGGATTAGCAATAGCTGTGCTGTCCTGGCTGCTATACCTGATGAATACAAAGCCAAACAGATCAAGGAACTGGACCTGGATAGAGAGAAGCTACCTGTGGATAGGGTTCTTGGAATGTACTGGAATATTGAAGATGACACATTTGGATTCCAAATTGCGATAAAAAACAGGACCCTTACCCAACGAGCTGTGCTCTCTACTGTCAGTTCAGTATACGACCCGTTAGGTCTTGCTGCCCCCTTTGTACTAAAGGCAAAACAAGTTCTCCAAGGTCTTTGTCAGGCTACGTGTGGATGGGATATAACAATCCCTGGTCAGTTCTCCAAACCATATGAAAAATGGCTGACTGAGTTGGAACAATTAAAACATTTGCAGGTTAGCAGATGCTTCAAACCTGAGGATTTTGGCCAAGTGGAAACCATGCAGTGGCATCACTTTAGTGATGCCAGTGAGCAAGGATACGGCACTGCAAGTTATCTCAGATGTGTCAACAGTTTGGGGGAAGTTCATGTTGCTTTAGTGATGGGAAAGACAGTCTGTACTTAAATATATCTGCAATCAAACCAAGCGATTCCACACTTTTGTAGCTAATCGGATTGCAGTTATTCACGACATGTCAAATGAGACTCAGTGGAGATATGTGGACTCCAAACGAAATCCGGCCGATGATGCTTCCCGGGGGCTAAACATTGAAGCCTTCCTAAAGTCTAAAAGGTGGCTACATGGACCCAAATTCCTGCAAGAGGGGGAGTCTCAGTGGCCAGGGAACCCAGACAAAAGGTCACAAAGCTCTCTTTCTCCAGATGATCCTGAAGTGAAAAGGAATGTCACTATAAATGTGATGAGTATTGAGGGGTAAAGTCCCACAAGTGAACTAATTGAGCACTACTCAGATTGGAACAGCCTGAAAAAAGCTGTAGCTTGGATCCTGAAATGGAAAAGATTGCTGCTGGAAGCTGGAGATTAAGTGGACTACTACTACTGGCCGAAGCTATAAAAATCAAAAAAAAATTTATGAACTCAAGATGAATCTCATCTATGAACTCTGACAAGAAGAAAATGAATATATTTGTTTTGAATATTGGCTCTATTTATTATTTGTTGTAATTGCTATATTCTATGCAATTAGGGGCTGGAATGTTAGAGCCATTTTCTGTGTTGACAATGAGTGTATTATTTTCTTATTAATTTAGATCTTAATATATTCTTTCCATTTATGTATTAGTACCGAATTAAATATTCGGAGAAAAACCTTGATTTACTGCGAGCCACACCTGTGATATAAGGAAGGGGTGGGACTGAGCGTGAGGAGGAAATTGAAGCAATGAACGGGGAATCGGAACAGTCTTTGACCTCACGTTACACTGATCATTTTGTTTATTTTGTTTGTTTAAATATATGGAAGTAAATAAATCGGCCGAGGAAGGCAAAGAAATCAGCGCCTACAGAGCTTTATTGGATGGTTTTTAACGTGTGAGTCAAGAAGCGGATCCCTGTTGACGTGGCACCGTTTTTAGATATCCTACAAGAATGGGCCACGACAGCATGTGTGTATAATAGGAAGATGAATCCACGAGGATATCCATCCAGGACTTATGATCCAGGACCACAGCCACGACTCAAGATCCAGGGCTCACGATCCAGGACACAGGACCGCAGCAACAGGATCATCCATGACTCCGGATCCCGGCGTATATAGACACCAAAAAGAAAGAAATTTGGGGAAGCTGGGTTAATCGGAACATGAGAGTACACAGGTATAGACAGAGAGAGGGAAGAAGGAAGATGTCCCCTGACAAACTAAGCCTATATCAGCAAAAATAGGGGCTGAATCTAATCAGCCCTAACTATAAGCTTTATCAAAAAGGAAGGTCTTAAGCGCACTCTTAAAAACGGATAGGGTGTCTGCCGCCCGAACACAAACTGGAAGCTGATTCCACAAATGTGGAGCTTGATAAGAAAAGGCTCTGGCTCCCATTGTACTTTTAGAGACTCTAGGAACAACCAACAACCCTGCATTCTTGGAACGCAATGCCCTAGTACAGGGGTGGCCAACCAGTCACAGGTTAAGAGCCACATTTTTTCTATGTTACTGCAAAGAGCCACATCAAACACACAGTCACTGATACAGTTTTTTTGTTTTCTGGAGACAAGATTTCAACCACGTCACTGATGCATTTTTGTGGCATTGGGATATATATTTTTTAAATCCTCTGGAGCAGAGAGAGGAGCTGTGGATTATTGTTATTGATCAATGCATCAGTGTTTCTTAGGGTCAAACACACTAAACTCACAACTTAAAATGAAAGCGTTTAGTTTATTTAATAAAAGAGCACATGTTTAATGTGAAAAGTGACAGTACTTATAGGTTATTTGCAATTTGGTGCTATATATATTTAAAAACAAAAAATTATATATATTTTTTAATCACCTTTGAGGGGGGGGGGGAACCTATCGTTGATTAAACACTATCCAGTGTTTCCCCTACCATTGTCTTGGAGGGACGCTGCGCCCCGCCAACGGAGCCCCGCGCCCCTCCAAGACAATGGTAGGGGAAACACTGGATAGTGTTTAATCAACGATAGGTTCCCCCCCCCCCTCAAAGGTGATTGGTTCACTGCATCGCAGGTATTATTATGATTGGCTCTTGGGCAACATCAAAATTAGACGCTGACGAAAGTTAGACGGGACGAAAGTAACGGAGCGATTTTATCCGAGCCCAAACAACTTTGACCGGCCAAATTACGTTAATACTTAACAGACCTACTAAATATCAGGTTTAACTGTCAGGAGTAGTGTTGTCACGATACCCACATTTTGGTTTCGATACCAAGTCAAGAATTGCGATTCCGATTCTTTTTCGATACTTTTCTTAAAAAAAGGGAAACCATAACCATAACACAAACTTTTAAACAATGAGAACAATAAATAAAATAAATGACAAGATTTCCTATTAAATAAATTAATACATTTCTTACAGACAGGCCTCGTGGTGTCCGTAGGCTTGCCCTCACTGTCAGAGATATAGCTCAAATACTTCTCAAATACGTCTTTTTTGTCAACAAGCCGAGGCGCAGCGGCAGTTGTACTCCCACTTGCAGCCATGCTTCTCGTTTTCTCACATGCTCTGGCAGCTAGCGCGTGCACGAGAGAGGGGAGGCACTTGAGAGGGGCGGCACTGCAGGCACGGCTGCAGTGCAGGGAGTGGAAGCAGAGCGCTGAACACACACGGCTCTTATTAAAACGGCGCTTTCTCACCGGAGTACTTTTCCCCGTCATTCTTAAAGTACCGATACTAATGAAACGGAGGAATCGTACCGTTTTTAACGGCAGGGTATCGCGGTACCTTTCAAGTATCGGTACACCGTGCAACACTAGTCAGGAGTCAGTGTCTCTCCCCCAAACTCACACATATACAATTCGATATGAACTGAAGAGCCGCATGAAACTAGGCAAAGAGCCGCATGCGGCTCGAGAGCCGCGGGTTGGCCACCTTAGGGACACCTAGTAGGACAGTGGGGTATAATGAGTTCTTTAAGGTAAGATGGCGCCTGCCCATTAAGGGCTTTGTAGGCGAGAAGAAGAATTTTAAATTATATCCTGTGTTCTATAGGGAGCCAGTGTAAGGTAGCCAGAACAGGAGTAATGTGGTCCCTTTTCCTAACTCTAGTTAGTACACGAGCTGCAGCATTTTGAATCAGCTGAAGCAACTTGACTGACTTCTTGGTACTCCCTGATAAAAAGGAGTTACAATAATCCAGCCTTGAAGTAACAAATGCATGGACTAGTTTCTCTGCATCGTTTTGAGGCAAGATATGCCTGATTTTTGCAATGTTACGTAGATGGAAGTAGGCGGTCCTTGAAATTGATTTTATGTGGGCGTTAAAGGATAAATCCTGATCAAATATAACGCCAAGATTCCTTACAGTCTCACTGGAGGCCAAATTAATGCCATCCATAGTTAATATATCTTTAGATAATTTGTCCTTGAGGCAGTCTTGAATTTTATTTAGATGATTAATTTCATCAGGCTTGATTGATAAATATAGTTGAGTATCATCCGCATAACAATGAAAATGTACAGAATGATTCCTTATAATATTGCCTAACGGAAGTGTAAGAGCCATTTAGGCACATTTATTTTGGTAATTAATTATGGTTTTGTGAGCCAATTGAATATTCTTTAATTTAACTTAAATTAGCTGATTAACTATGAATTATTATTATACTGTTTTTGTAACGTGTCATCTTGCTTATGGACAGCTCTAGTTTATGTGTTGTTATTATTTATACAAAGCAATAGTAGGGGCGTGCTCAGGTATAAATGACGCTGCCTGCATGACACAGCAGGAAGTCTAGAGAGGCAGTTGGAAAAAGTTTTTGACCGCACACATCCGTATGACCAATGGATCTTGTTTGTTTATTTGTTTAAATACCGTGCAAATGTTGCACGTCGGCAGTGGGCCGCCAGCTGATCTATTGAACCTCTCAATAAAGCACCAGAATGGAACGAGCAAGGTATCTGATTTTTTGAATATACGCGAGTCAATACTCGAGCTCGCCTCCTAGGCTAAGTGGCCTTTGAACATGGATTTCTTTGGACAATTGGCCACTACATAAGTCAAAAACTTCCGACAACGTCGTGAGGATTACTAGCGTGTAGGAACTTACAATCACTGGAATTGTCGGATGTGGATCTGATCGTCGCTACTGGAGCCGCGGCAGAAACGAAGTGTATCTGATCGTGCTTGAGCAAAGGACCATTTGGATTATCCTCTACCGTGTGGACATGGACTACAGGCTGTCACGCTACTCTGCATGCCTTTCCGTTGGAGTTCGAGCCACTTGGTAAAACAGCTGTTGTCTTTTGTTTAGCCAAACCAGCTGAATAATGTCGGAGGACAGCGCCACTGAGGGTGCGTTTACGGTCGACGCCCACAAGAGGGCAGCAAAACCAACAGAAAAGGCCATGGAGCAGCGGCTACAGCTCTGCATCAATGCAAGGAGAGGTAAATTAAGACAACGCACTGCCAAAATGAATGAAGTTGAGCTTTTAATGGGTAACACCTGTAACTTGATGGAAGTTATCTCAAAGATGAGACTTTTCAAGGTAATCTTTGAAGAGTTTAAAGACTGTAACTGCTCAGTTGTGCTTTTTATGGACGAAGAAGAAAAGAGCCATGATCAAGAGAGCTGGTTTGAGCCTAAATCTCAGAGGTTTCAGGACTTTATTAAAGAATCTGATGTGTGGATTAATTGTGAGGAGCATTGCAAAGAAATACCACAAGCCTGCATTGATGAGGTTTCTAATTTGGACAGTGTATCTGTGGTGTCAAGATCCAGTAGAGCTAGCAGGGCTTCATCCGCTTCAACAGCATCCTCAGCACGATTAAGAGAGGAAGTAAAGCGTGCAGCTTTGGAAGCCAAGGCTGCCTCGCTAAAGCAAAGTCAAGCCTTGGCAGTTAAGAAGGCACATCTTCGGGCTGAGAAAGAAGAGCTGAAAATGAAAACAGCTTTAGCAGTGTCAAATGCTAAAATTAAAATGTATGAACAGTATGACGCACAGGATAAGAGTGATGCAATGAACACGTATTTGGACAATGCAAACACACGGCAGAAAGAAGACACACAAGAGCAAGCGGGACACAGCTATCCACTAATCCCAAGCAGTCATGTAAACCCATCAGATAAGTCTATTTCAGCACCTGGAGCTAGACCTAAAGCACCAAAGGCTCTGGACTCAAGTACATTAGCCAGTGGGGCACATCAGCGACAAAGTGACTATGAAAATGACATATGCAAAGTAATCAAGAAGCAGACTGATATAACAGAAATGCTTGTGAAACATCAGCAGCTCGCCCTTCTCCCACAACGTGATATTCCTGTTTTTTATGGTGACTTGCTCGACTTCAGATCTTTTCTTAAGGCATTCCAACACACAGTCAGCTCCAGAACAGACAATGCTGCAGATAAGATGTACTTCCTGGAACAGTATACAAGAGGTGATCCCAAAGACATTGTAAAAAGCTGCCAGCATATGCCCCCCGACCGTGGTTTTCAGAGAGCCATGGTGGCAACCCACTGAAGATTGCCACCGCTTTGATGGAAAAGGTGCTAAAATGGCCGCAAATAAAACCAGAGGACTCACAAGCACTCAACAAGTTTTCCCTATTCCTTTTAAATTTCAGAAATGCCCTGGAGGATGTGAATTATATGGAGGAGCTGGATAACCCTACAAATATGAGAGTTATCGTCTCGAAGTTACCCTATAAATTCATAGAAAGATGGAAGGTGCTGGCATTCAAGATCCAAGAAAGGAGCCAGAGAAGAGTGAGATTCAAAGACTTGGTCGACTTTGTGGATGAACAAGCCAAAATCCTGGCTGACCCTCTCTTTGGTGACCTGCAGGGATCTGCTGCCGAAGCGAAAAGCAGGAACGTTTTACAAATGGAGAAAAATACCAGGAGTGAAAGGATTAAAGGAAGCATATTTGCAACCAGTGTGGCCACATCAACAGAGGAAGATAATTGCAAACCACTGACAGTAAATAGCAGGACGTCAAGTAATGTTGCCTTCATGAAGCCATGTTTGTTCTGCAAAAAGGACCACACACTATTGGAGTGCCATCAGATTGCAGAAAAACCTCATAAAGACAAGGTGGATTTTATATGGAAATCTGGACTATGTTTTGGATGCCTAGTTAAAGGGCACGTGAGTAAAGACTGCAAAAAGAGAATGACATGCCAAACATGTTCAGAAAGACACCCAAGCTTGCTGCACATTCACAAAAAAGACAATGTTTCCAATTATGCATGTGCAGAAAGCCAAAAGGTGGCCAGGTCAGACAACACAGCAGTTTCAAGTGCACTGGTGAGCTTAAACCAGGAGACTACTACCTGTGAAGGGGCCGGAGATAGATATGTTCTTGCTATTCTTCCAGTCTACATCAAAGCAAAGAAAGGAAGCAAGCTTGTGAAAACCTACGCCTTCGTGGACCCTGGGAGCTCGGCAACATTTTGCACAGACTCTTTAGCAAGGCAGCTAAACCTGCAGGGAAAAGGAGCGCAGCACAACAATGAGCTCAACCAAATAAGTGAAAAGTTCTCTTCTGAGAGATTTGGAGGTCTGTGGAATCAAAGAAGATAAGTTTATCAGCTTAAAAAAGGTGTTCACGCAAAAGAGCATCCCAGTAACAAAGGACCATATTCCTCTTCAGAAAGATATTGAAAAATGGCCACACCTTCAGGAAGTAGAGCTGTCGTGCATCGCTGCTGAGATAGGACTCCTAATTGGAAATGACGTGTATGAAGCTTTCGAGCCGTGGAAAGTCATTCACAGTCAGAACAATGGCCCATATGCCGTAAAGACGGTCCTTGGCTGGACTATTAACGGCCCACTTAAAGAACAAGGCAGTGAGCCAGAGGACGGTGAGCAGCACCAAGTCACAATCAACCGGATTGCAGTAGAGACTGTGGAAAGGCTACTCATACAGCAATACAATGCAGACTTTCCTGAGCATTGCTACAGCGACAAACTGGAAATGTCACGAGAAGACAATAAATGCATCAGCTCTGTGTCCAGCTCAATCCACCATATGGAAGGACATTATTACATCAATCTACCTACAAAGACATCATTGGTCAGCTTGCCAAACAATAAGTATGCTGCAGTGCAGAGAGCAATTAACCTAAAGAAGAGACTCACCAAAAAACCAGAATCCCACCAGGAATACACAGACTGTATTAGTGACCTGCTAAACAAGGGATATGCAGTCAAGGTGCCAGAGACACAACTGAGCCGGCAAGACGACAGAGTGTGGTATATCCCACACCATGGTGTGTACCACCCACAAAAGAAAAAACTCCGGGTAGTCTTTGACTGTGCCGCAAGTTTCCATGGAACTTCAATCAATAACGAATTGCTTCAGGGTCCTGACCTTACAAGCTCCCTCATCGGAGTCCTGACACGTTTTAGACAAGAGCATGTTGCAATGATGGCAGACATAGAAGCCATGTACCACCAAGTCAGAGTCCCAGAAAAGGATACAGACCTCCTACGCTTTTTGTGGTGGCCTAATGGAGACCTCACACAAGAAATGGTTGATTACAAAATGGTTGTACACATTTTCGGCGCCACCTCGTCTGCCAGCTGTGCTAACTTTGCCTTAAGAAGAGCAGCAGAAGAAAACAGGACTGCGGCATCAACTCAGGCCATAGAGACAGTTCTGAGGAACTTCTACGTTGATGACTGTTTAAAGTCGGTCAGTAGTGACTCTGAAGCCATTGCCCTGAGCAAAGACCTCATGTCCTTGTGCACCTCAGGAGGCTTTCACCTTACCAAATGGACAAGCAATAGCCGAGCCCTCTTGAAAACTATTCCAGAGAGTGAAAGAGCCAAGGAAGTAAAAGACCTAGATCTGGCCAAAGAGGCCCTGCCTGTCGAAAGAGCACTCGGTGTCCTTTGGTGCATAGAATCAGATTCATTCAAGTTCAGAGTCAACATCAGCCTGAGAGCAGCCACAAGAAGAGGAGTGTTGTCAGTGGTAAGCTCCATCTATGACCCACTAGGATTCCTTGCCCCAGTTGTGCTCCCAGCTAAGATCTTTCTCCAGCAACTATGCAAGGAAAAGCTTACATGGGATGAGGACATTCCTGATGGGCTTGCACAATACTGGAGCACCTGGTTAAGCCAACTACCACAGCTTTCCAACTTTTTAGTTAGGAGGTGCATCAAGCCTGAGGGATTTGGAAGTATTGCTACTGCACAGCTACACCACTTCTCAGATGCCAGTGAGAGTGGTTATGGATCGGTGTCATTCCTGAAGCTGAAAAACAAGGAAGGTCTTTTGCATTGTGCCTTTATGATGGGAAAGGCAAGGGTCGCCCCACTAAAGCAAACTACCATCCCACTTATGGAGTTAACTGCTGCTGTACTAGCTGTAAAGATGGACAGACTGCTCAGAAAGGAGCTCCAGTTAGAACTACAAGAATCAGTGTTTTGGATCGACAGTACTGCAGTCTTGAAGTACATAGCAAATGAGGCCCTACGTCTAAAGACCTTCGTGGCCAATAGGGTTGCTGTAATACATGAAGAAACAAAGGTGGATCAATGGAGGTACATCAACACAGCAGACAATCCAGCTGACTGTGCCTCTCGTGGTATCACAGCAGAGCAGTTTGTGGCCAGACAGAGTTGGATAGAAGGACCAGCGATCCTAAAAGACCCAGACTACAAATGGCCTGAAAAACAGGACAGTGTGAAACTCCCTGAGGAGGACAATGAGGTGAGAAAATCTGTCTTCATGCACCGTATAGACGTTGTTGAAGGCATGGACGCATTGGACAAGCTAATGCACTACTATTCAAGCTGGTATCGTCTGAAAAGAGCCATCGCATGGATGCTCAGACTAAGAAAAGGTCTCCTGATTCTAGGTAAAAGACGTCAAGAATTGGAGGTGCGTATCCACAAAGACGACGAAGATTCAAACGGGCAAAGGGCCAGAACGAAAACGCAGCAGTATGAAGGCACCTTAAGCATGGGGCTCCTTACTGTGGAGGACTTAAACGAATCTGAGATGGAAATCGTCCACTACTGTCAACGCCGCAGTTTCCCGGCAGAGATTTCTGCTCTAAAAAAACGAAAAAACACTGGTCAAAGGTAATAGTCCCATTCGGAGACCCAGTGCTGCTGGATGGCGTTCTGAGAGTTGGAGGTCGACTCAGTAAATCTGCTATGCCCGAAGAATCAAAGCACCCCATAATCATGCCCAACAACATGCATCCTACAACGCTGCTTCTGCAAGATATACACGAAAGAGTCGGTCATTCAGGAAGAAATTACATGCTTTCCCGTCTGCGCCAGAGATTTTGGATTCCTGCTGCAAATTCAGCAGTAAGAAAAATCCTGTCTAGGTGTGTGACATGCAAAAGATTACAGGCAAAGAGTCACGGACAAAAGATGGCAGATTTACCTTCAGACAGACTGCTTCCAAACAAACCACCCTTCACCAATGTAGGTGTGGATTATTTTGGGCCTATAGAGGTCAAAAGAGGTCGCAGCATCGTTAAAAGATATGGAGTATTGTTTACATGTATGACTACCTGAGCCATACACCTAGAGGTTGCTCACACACTTGACACAGACTCCTGTATAAATGCTCTGCGTCGCTTCATGTGCAGAAGGGGCCAAGTGTCGCTTATGAGATCCGACAACGGCACCAACCTAGTCAGCGCAGACAAAGAATTACAGGCAGCTATGCAGCAGTGGAATCAAGCCAAAATGCAGGAAGCTCTTGCACAGAAAGGAATCCAGTGGATTTTCAACCCTCCTGCTGGACCTCACTTCGGTGGAGTATGGGAGAGGCAGGTAAAATCCGTAAAGAAGGTCTTAAAGTCTGTCCTTCACGAGCAAACAATTGACGACGAGTGTCTCCAGACTGTGTTGTGTGAAGTTGAGGCCATACTTAATGACAGACCTTTAACCACATAATCTGATGACCCAAATGACATTGAACCACTGACGCCAAATCATCTGCTGTTATTAAAGAAACAGCCATTGCTTCCTCCAGGACTGAGCTGCAAGGATGACTGCTACACACGTCGCATATGGAAGCAGACGCAGTACATATCAGACCTGTTCTGGAAAAGGTGGGTGCGTGAGTACCTGCCTGACCTACAGGAGCGTCAAAAATGGACTAAAGTGAAGCAGAATCTAGCACCAGGGCACATTGTCATGATCCTGGACGACAACGCCCCTCGGAACTCGTGGCTTCTGGGAAGAGTCATGCAGACCATCACAGACTCCAAAGGTCTGGTTCGTAGAGTACTGGTTAAAACAAAATCCAGTACTTTGGAGAGGCCTGTGGAAAGACTTTGCCTCATTTGTGAATAGGACACTTGATTTTGCCTTAAAAATATATATACGTATTTTATGTACATTTTTTTATATATTTAGTTCGTTTATTGAAAACCTATGTCAAGGGGTGTAGGTGAATTCCTCCCCCAAAAGTAAATGCAAACGTTGTTTGTTAGGAGTATAATTGAGCTATTATTAGCCATATATTTGTTTGGAAATGACTCTTGTTGTTATTATTAATTATAAGTCTTCCCGCCTTATAATTAGGGGCCGGAATTGTAAGAGCCATTTAGGCACATTTATTTTGGTAATTAATTATGGTTTTGTGAGCCAATTGAATATTCTTTAATTTAACTTAAATGAGCTGATTAACTATGAATTATTATTATTATACTGTTTTTGTAACGTGTCATCTTGCTTATGGACAGCTCTAGTTTATGTGTTATTATTTATACAAAGCAATAGTAGGGGCGTGCTCAGGTATAAATGACGCTGCCTGCATGACACAGCAGGAAGTCTAGAGCGGCAGTTGGAAAAAGTTTTTGACCGCACACATCCGTATGACCAATGGATCTTGTTTGTTTATTTGTTTAAATACCGTGCAAATGTTGCACGTCGGCAGTGGGCCGCCAGCTGATCTATTGAACCTCTCAATAAAGCACCAGAATGGAACGAGCAAGGTATCTGATTTTTTGAATCTACGCGAGTCAATACTCGAGCTCGCCTCCTAGGCTAAGTGGCCTTTGAACATGGATTTCTTTGGACAATTGGCCACTACAGGAAGCATATATAATGTGAACAAAATAGGTCCGAGCACTGAGCCCTGTGGCACTCCATGGCTAACTTAGGTTTGCGTGGAAGATTCATCGTTGACACGTACAAACTGAGAGCGTTCAGATATGTAGGACCTAAACCAGCCTAAAGCTCTGTATGTGTGTCTGTGTGTCTGTCTGTCTGTCTGTGTGTGTGTGTGTGTGTGTGTGTGTGTGTGTGTGTGTGTGTCTCTCTGTGTGTCTGTCTCTCTGTGTGTGTGTCTGTCAATCAATCAATCAATCAATGTTTATTTATATAGCCCAATATCACAAATGTTCCATTTGTCTCAGTGGACTTCACAGTTTGTACAGAATATCAGTATGACAATACGACACCCTCTGTCCTTAGACCCTCACATCGTACAAGGAAAAACTTCCGGAGAAAACCCACAGTTTAAAGGGAAAAATGGGAGAAACCTCAGGGAGAGCAACAGAGGAGGGATCCCTCTACCAGGACGGACAGCCATGCAATAGATGCCGTGTGTAAATTGAAAAGATAATATATTTGCAACATAGGTAGTCCAAATGTTTGGAAATGCATGTGTGTAAAATAGGAAGATGAATCCACGAGGATATCCATCCAAGACTTATGATCCAGGACCACAGCCACGACTCAAGATCCAGGGCTCGCGATCCAGGACACAGGACCGCAGCAACAGGATCATCCATGACTCCGGATCCTGGCGTGTATATAGACACCAAAAAGAAAGACATTTGGGGAAGCTGGGTTAATCGGAACATGAGAGTACACAGGTACAGACAGAGAGAAGGAAGAAGTAAGATGTCCCCCGACAAACTAAGCCTATATCAGCAAAACTATGGGCTGAATCTAATCAGCCCTAACTATAAGCTTTATCAAAAAGGAAGGTCTTAAGCGCACTCTTAAAAACGGATAGGGTGTCTGCCGCCCGAACACAAACTGGAAGCTGATTCCACAAATGTGGAGCTTGATAAGAAAAGGCTCTGGCTCCCATTGTACTTTTAGAGACTCTAGGAACAACCAACAACCCTGCATTCTTGGAACGCAATGCCCTAGTAGGACAGTGGGGTATAATGAGTTATTTAAGGTAAGATGGCGCCTGCCCATTAAGGGCTTTGTAGGCGAGAAGAAGAATTTTAAATTATGTCCTGTGTTCTATAGGGAGCCAGTGTAAGGCAGCCAGAACAGGAGTAATGTGGTCCCTTTTCCTAACTCTAGTTAGTACACGAGCTGCAGCATTTTGAATCAGCTGAAGCAACTTGACTGACTTCCTGATAATAAGGAGTTACAATAATCCAGCCTTGAAGTAACAAATGCATGGACTAGTTTCTCTGCATCGTTTTGAGGCAAGTTATGCCTGATTTTTGCAATGTTACGTAGATGGAAGTAGGCGGTTCTTGAAATTGATTTTATGTGGGCGTTAAAGGATAAATCCTGATCAAATATAACACCAAGAATCATTACAGTCTCACTGGAGGCCAAATTAATGCCATCCATAGTTAGTATATCTTTAGATAATTTGTTTCGTAGATTCTTCGGGCCAAGTACAATAACTTGAATTTTATTTAGATGATTAATTACATCAGGCTTGATTGATAAATATAGTTGAGTATCATCTGCATAACAATGAAAATGTACAGAATGATTCCTTATAATATTGCCTAACGGAAGCATATATAATGTGAACAAAATAGGTCCGAGCACTGAGCCCTGTGGCACTCCATGGCTAACTTTGGTTTGCGTGGAAGATTCATCATTGACACGTACAAACTGAGAGCGTTCAGATAGATAGGACCTAAACCAGCCTAAAGCAGTTCCCTGTATGCCAACTAAGTGCTCTAGTCTTTTCAATAAGATAGTATCAAATGCAGCACTGAGTTCGAGCAAAACAAGAATAGAGACAAGTCCCTTGTCAGAGGCTATTAGAATGTCATTTGTGACTTTAACCAGAGCTGTCTCTGTGCTATGATGTGTTCTAAAGCCAGACTGAAAATCTTCAAATAAATCATTGTTTTTTAAGTAATCACACAACTGTTTTGCGACTGCTTTCTCAAGAATTTTTGAGAGGAACGGAAGATTAGAAATAGGTCTATAATTGGCTAAAACCTCTGGATCGAGGTTGTGCTTTTTAAGAAGCGGTTTTATCACTGCTACTTTGAATGATTGTGGAACATAGCCTGATAATAAAGACATATTCATAATATTTAATGAAGTGCTAATTAATTGAAAAACTTCCTTCAACAGCTTAGTTGGAATTGGGTCTAACATACACGTTGATGGTTTAGAAGAGAGAATCATTGATTTTAATTGTTCAAGGTTTATGGCTGAAAAGCATTCTAGTTTACTATCTAGTGTAATATTAGAACTTAGGTTTCCGGGAGCTGTTAACACTATACTGGTCAAAGGCAAGAGGTCATTCATTTTGTTTCTAAGAGTAACAATTGTATCGTTAAAAAAACACATAAAATCATTGCTACTGAGTGCTATGGGAATAGAAGGCTCAATCGAGCTGTGGCTCTCTGTCAGCCTGGCTACAGTGCTGAAAAGAAATATTGCATTATTCTTATTCTCATCTATTAATGAAGAGTAGTAGGCTGCTCTCGCTTTACGCAGTGCTTTCTTATATTCATTGAGAGTAATATGCCAAATTAAACGAGATTCTTCAAGTTTAGTAGAACACCTATCCTTTCAAGTTGTCTCGACTTTTGCTTTATTTTGCGGGTTTCGGCATTATGCCATGGAGCTAATCTATGTTGTTTTATTTTCTTCTTTTTCAAAGGAGCAACAGAGTCTAATTTTATTCGCAGCGCATCTGTAGCACTATCAACAACATGATCAATTTGGGGTGGTGTACATTTTGTATAAGTTTCCTCCCCTACATGCAGACATGCTATCGAGTTAAGTATTGGTGGAATCTCTTCCTTAAATGTGGCTATAGCACTAACAGATAGGTTTCTGCTGCAAGAGCTTTTGACTAATGCTTTGTAGTCTCGTAATAGTACTTTAAAAGTTACTAAGAAATGGTCGGATAAAGCAGGATTATGCGGTTCGACTAATAGTTGCTCAATTTCAATACCATAAGTCAGAACAAGGTCGAGAGTGTGATTATAGCAGGGGGTTGGTTTATTTACACTCTGACAGAAACCAACAGAATCTAATATAGAGTTAAATGCAACAGTAAGGCTATTTTTATCATCGTCAACATGAATATTAAAGTCACCTACGATAATTACTTTATCTGTTTTAAGTACCAAAGTTGATAAAAACTCAGAGAATTCTGATAAGTCAAGAAGAACATCCAAGAGGAACATTAAAAGCTGTTGTTATGAGATTTTAAGACCAGTACAGGACATTCACTAAGAAACTATACTTTTATTGTGAAAACAAAGATCTG
Source organism: Pseudochaenichthys georgianus (assembly GCF_902827115.2). Lineage (NCBI taxonomy): Eukaryota > Metazoa > Chordata > Actinopteri > Perciformes > Channichthyidae > Pseudochaenichthys > Pseudochaenichthys georgianus. The sequence goes on from NW_027263002.1 coordinate 222,009, forward strand.
CACACCGAATGTTTTTGTATCAGGACCATCATTTGTTTGTGATGCTGCACCTCAGAGAAGGTGTCAGGCTTATAAAGTGTGGCGAAAAACATAATCAGCTGATCGAATCATGGATCGAATGCACATATTTCCACATCTACACTCCATCAGCTGATTATTTCTATTTGCCTCACTTTATGAGCACCTGTGCCTTGTGCCGCAGAGTTTGTAACATCACAAATAAATGGGGCCAATCTTCAGTAAGATGTGAATGTGTAATACTGTATAACATTTTCAGTAAGAATAATGGACAAAAGGAGTGCAAATACAAATTCAATTTATTGAAATGTGAACCAAAAGTTAATCAAAAATGTTTTAAATAAAAAGCACATATGGACAGAAGGTGTAAACCTATTAAATGTATAAGTAAACACATTTAGTCAAATAAAGTGACAGACTAGGCCTGTGCAGTTGGTATCAGCTATGCCCAGCATGGGCTCCTCCATCAGTCCCGGGGCCTCATTTCTAAAGGGATATACGCTCAAATAATGGCGTACGCCAGTTTCTACGCAATATTTGCAATTTATAAAATACTAACTTGACGGGAAAATGTGCGGTCCTCCGCGCAAACTCTAACCCAAAAACGGGAGAGATGAGAAACTGCGACACCGTTGGCAGAAGGAAGAATGGAGAGAAATATGTGGAAATAATACCAAAATGTTACCTCTCATTTATCATATATGAAGAATTTATTTTCAAACATTGATTAAAGCCAATCTTAAAATGATTTAACAAACGCCTGTTTGAGACTCCTCAGTGCACACAAAAACATAACTTGGAGAAATAAATAAATACGGATATGTTATTTAAAACCACCTCGAATATGTTGTGTTAATGTTATGAAATGTTTTCTCATAAATGATGCGGTAAGCAGGAGGACAGAATTACGTCTAAACTGACGCCGTTTTGCATTTCTATAGGTTGTAGATACGAGCATGGTTGATCATGTTCAATCGTGTTTTATGCTGTTTGCCAAGACTTGATAAGTCGCTCATAAAACACAGGCGGTATGGAAGCTAAGAACACCATATGTGGTCAATTGTACAGCTAATATAACACAACACATTAGTTGTATTTCCTTTAACTGGTGGATATAGAGTTGCTGCGGGGGGGGGGGGGTTGAGATGCACAGGCTGCAGTGGAGACGCTGCGCACAGCTGGGACACAAACCACCAAATACGAAAACATAGGCCTAATTCAGATCCAGTCGTCATGACTCCACTCCGGGGGGATTCCCCGATCATTTCTTAGTTTCTCATCAAGGGGGGGGTCTCCTGTCCCCGGTACAAACACACTGCCTGAGGAAGGCTATGTGTATTTTTTTGTCATTAACCTTTTTCGGACCACTTATTTATTTTGGTGACGATCCGACCTCCATGCTGCTACTCTGGTTCAAACTGCATCCACCAAACAATATGATTTACCTCCACCTCCCCAAAATAACCAAAATCTGACACGGTGTGAGATCTTTTTTAGCTGTTCTGTCGTCATTTCCTGCTCTTCTTCATAAAGTCAGTCAGAATGAATGAATGGGCGTTTCTTTGACTATTTATAGGCAAATATGGGCGTGAAGCCCGCAAAAGCTGCACCGCATTTCGAGTTGATTGTGATTTATAAAGGGAAACCGGCGTAGGACGTGCACTTTCCTCGCCGGTACGCAATGTTTGGTGAATCGGAAAATGTCGGAAAATGTCTGTACCTATTTCTTGGATTTCTACTACGTAAGCAACCTTCCCACGTGAATCCTACGCACGGTGTTATAAATGAGGCCCCTGATCCTGCACAGACCTGATCCAGCACAGACCTGATCCAGCACAGAGCTGTCATGAATGGAGCTCATTTAACAAGCAAGGTGAAGTGACAGAAGACAAAAGTATTAAAAGGTCATCTGATGAGCACCCTTTGCTTTAAAGGTCGATCCACAAGTCTGAAAATATTTCCTATTTTTAGCACATTGCTGATTTTGCCTCCGGGCGTGAAGGTGCACTATCACAGGGAGATGGATGAAAGGTAGTTGCCAGGCTCTGCTTTAGAACACCATTACTGCCCTGCCTGCCAGTGGTGGCGGTGTTTCAGCACCAGACCAGAGCAGTAAATTACCGACTCATACCACAGATATGAGGGGCTCATCTCCCCCATGTGAAGAGGAGGAGGGGGCTTCTGTCTTAGTGCTAACACGTCCATTTAAAAAACCAGCTGCACACCTATTATAAGCCCAGGCCACCAGAGCATTTCAACTCCCTCATCCACAACCTCAGCTCTCAGGCAGCTTTGTTCTCTAATAATTGATCAGGCTAGAGTGTATTTAATATCCAAGTAATATTGGTACTGTAACTGAAACCTCAATAATCAAATCAATATCGAATTGAACTGGAAATCGAATTTGAATTTGGGGACTAATTGAATTACAGTTGTTCTTGTTTTTTCTGCTGATCTAAATAAACCCTGTCTGCTGTCATTATTTATCTGTGATGTCTGGTGTCCCAAAAACAATAAAGTGCCCGTGCGCCTGGAAGGTGATGAGGAAAGTGTGCATGGAGAAAGAAATATGTCTGACGTGCACAGACCACAGAGGATTGTGGGGAGAAGAGAGGAGGCAGAATTACACTGACAGCTCAGACGTGTTCTGTTCCTGAGCACTTTTGATTGATCTGTTATTCATTCGCTCTTTACATGTCTTTCATACAATGAGAAAACGTCTCAGTATAGGATCCTCTCAATGAGATCAGATCAGGCATACTTAGGGAATATAAACATTAAACTAACTTTAGTTATTAGGTGTCACCTTGGCTTAAAACCTTGTGTAGAGCATTTACAATTGCTGCAAGTAGACAACAACTATTCCCAAAAAAAGTTGATTAGTAACAAAAGACATGTATTTATTCCGTCAAATCTCAATCATTGTCCAAAATGACACCAGTTTGGGGTAAACCAATGTATGCAGCCAGGACCCACTTCTGAGTGGCTGTTTACAAATGAGCGGCAATCTTATTGGACCAAACCCAGCAAGCTTGAGCCAAGCCCACAGGAAGTGATCACCATGTCAGGCTATCTCTCCCTACTCAAGCCATTGTGGCTTTCCTGAGCATCCTTCATACCTGGCAGGGTTCCATGTGTCTTTGACCATAGCTCGAGATACAGTGACTGCAGCAGCTGGGACTGCTGTCTTGAAACGCTGTGCATTGTATTGGGTGGGGAAGTGGCTCTGAACTGCTTTGAATCCATGTAATGCACTTTGTGACTTTGTCTTGTAAAGTGCTTGTTATTATTATTATTGCAGGGCTGATGCACTGTCCAGCAGTTGTTTTGAAATGGACTATTCTGTATTGATTCAATACAATTATAACTTTCTTTTTGAATCATTCATCAAAATGCCTAACTTTGACTGTAATGTGTGGTTTCCAGAAGGGATAAGAAGAATCCATTTGAATGAGACACTGCAAGCGTTCATCTTGTCTATCTGGTTCACCATTGGAGCTTTCAGTGAAACCACAACCCGAGAAGATTAGCAAGCATCGTGTTAGCGGAGACACATTATCATGTGAACCACTGCATATGTAACGTTCGTTTCAAGCCTCTTTAACACATTTTATAAGATGCTACTGAAATGTAATAAAGTAAGAAATTGGTGTTCCTCCCAGTAATCATGTGTTCACGACATCATCAGCTAATTACAACACATGCTTCAATCTCTTGAAATGACACTGAAACAACATAAAAACCGTTTGTGTCGGGATATCTAATATTATCTGCATATATAATTATAATTAGTTTCACCGACCGACAGTATAAATCAGTTATTTGCCCTAACAAAATAATATGTAAAGATATGATGTCTCTCCACGTGGCACAGACAAGGTAGCACACGTAATGAGGCTTCATAGGGATAGTGTGTCAGAGGAGTGTGTGGGTCTCATGATGGAATGTCTCCACGATGATTGCAGAAACATGCAGGTCACGTATTGGATTCTCTGTGATTAAACATTAATGTCATCATACAGGGCTAGAGCAGACCTGCCGGGAGGGGGGGGGGGGGCATGCCTGTAAGCACTGTCATATATTTTAATTAGCAAAATATGGATTGGCTTTGATTTATGTTTGCGTCCTTTTCAATATGTATACAAAAACCTATTCTAAATCTAACAGCCCAGCAGGCTGGCTTCATAAAGATGGAATGAGATGCAGCCTGAAATGAACCAACCTCTATTGTGTTGTTGTTAATCATTTGGCTTTGCATCCTTTCAGCGTAGATCATTGGAGCCGTCGTATCACCGACAGTGCAGGTAGAGACAGTAATGAGGAACTCTTATTGGCTCTCCATGTATTGAATAAAAAGCTGCAAAGCCTTTCAAATAAGATGGGATCAGCTCCGGAGCGAATAAAATGATTAATCTCAGAATCCACTGATGTAACATAATGTATAAAGATTGGAAAATGTCAAACATATTTCGTCTGTAAGGTAATGGAGGGTCCAGGAGCAGACACATATCTTTCATCTCTGCCGCCCTGAGGGCTTTCTCCATCTCCAGGGAAGAGCACAACACAGAACACACGATCACACGGACCTACGTACATGGAACGTGATGAAATACACGACCTCAACTCTCGGTCAGAATGTTCACTTGAACTGAAACACGGCATTAGCTCCCAATGTAATTCATCCATTATGTAAACCTTGGTTCCAAGGCAGACAGCAGCACTGACAGGAAGAGGAATGAAAGGCCGTCAGCATCGTAACGTGCACAGAAACAATACTGCAGAAAGAACAGGTCCACAAGAGAGGCGGATTCAGAGTCCTGTGATGGACAGATGGACAGAGCGAGAGACAGGAAGTGGTAAAAGGAACAAATGGCTGTAATAAGTCTTTCAGCGTGTAACTGAGACACACACAGGCACTCTGGGGAAATGGCATGTGATGTTAGAGTTCAGCCAAGAAGGACAGAAAGGAGGTTTAAAGGGGCCGAAGAGAGATACAACATGAAAGTAGAGGAGAACAAACATATCATTTGAGATGAAACGCTGAGACAAAATGATCAATTGTTTGACCGTAATGTTAACTGTAGAAATCTTCAGTCATGTCTCCTCCTTCGTATTCAACACTACACACATAATGAGCCTTAACCTCATTTCATCACATTTTGCAACGACTAAACACTTTTCACCATCTGTCAACATATCTTTAATGCTTCACTGAAAAAACTGAAACGTTGACTATTTTTTTATTTAAACTTAATATGATTGCTTTTAACTAACCTAATACAGTTATGTGAAATCTGTGAAATTATGTTTCCGTTTTTTCAGTGTTCTTCCGCTTCTGTGTGTGTGTGTGTGTGTGTGTGTGTGTGTGTGTGTGTGTGTGTGTGTGTGTGTGTGTGTTTCAGGTAGGTTAGTGCAGTCAAGCTGGTCCCTCAGCGGTTTCCATGTTCATCAGGATGTTGAACCTCCATGCAGCTCACACTCACAAAGAGCACGCACGCACGCACGCACGTGAGGCAGGCGGTTTGAGGGCATCCTTACTACATGGCCCAGCCATCGTAGCTGGTGCTGAGTAATTGTGGCCTTAATACTCCTGCAGTTGGTCTTCGAGAGTACTTCAGAGTGAGGCACACGATCATGCCAGGTGATTCCTAGGATGCGCTGAAGGCAGCGTATGTGGAACTGCTCTAGGGCCCTGATGTGGCGGCTGTAAGTTACCCAGGCTTCGCAGCTGTAAAGGAGGGTAGTGATGCAGATGGCTTGGTAGACACAGACCTTCGTGCGGAGATGGAGGTTCTTGTTTTGAAAGACCCTACGCCGGAGTCTCCCAAAAGCAGCTGATGCCTGCTTTATCCTGTTTTGGACCTCATTGTCGATGGTGCTGTCTTCAGAGAGAATGCTCCCCAGGTATCTGAAGGATGCTACAACAGACAGTTGTTCACCAGCAGCAGTGAAGGTAGGTGGTGTAGATGGAATGTTGGCACTCCACTGGCAAAGTACTTCCGTCTTGATGGTGTTGACGGTCAGTCCCATCCTGCTGTACGCTCTCACCGCAGCAGTAAGAACAGACTGGAGGTCTTGTGGACTGTGAGATACGAGAGCACAGTCGTCTGCACACTGTAGCTCAATGACTCTCTCCCTTTGCAGTTTGGTGGTTGCCTGGAGCCTCCTTATGTTGAAGAGGTTGCCATCTAGACGAAAGTCCACTGCCACACCGCTACTGTCCTCAATCTCCTGGTGGAGGAGCTGGGTGACACATAGCAGGAAGATGTTAAAAAGTACTGGTGCTCCCCTGTCTTACCCCTGTGTGTACAGGGAGGGGAGACTCTTGTCCTCCTATAGTCACCGAGCAGTCATTCCATCATGAAATTGTCGGAGGATGTTGACAAACTTTTTGGGGCAGCCAAACCTGATAAGGACTTCCCATAAAAGTTCTCTCTGGACAGTGTCGAAGGCTTTGGAGAGATCGACAAAGGCCATGAACAGGTCCTGATGCTGTTCTCTGCACTTTTCCTGCAGCTGTCGAGCTGTGAAGATCATGTCCACCGTGCTCCTGCTCTTCCTACACACACATTGTGATTCAGGCAGTATTGACTCGGTGGTGTTTCCAATCAGCCTCTGGAGCATCACCTTTGCCAGGACCTTACCGGTGACAGCAAGGAGCGAGATACCCCTGCTGTTGCCACAGACAGCCTTGTCACCCTTGTTCTTGTAAATGGTGACAACATTGGCGTCTCTCCATTGTTGTGGGACGTTATCATCAGCCCAGACCTCGTGATGTACTTGTGTAATGCTCTTGTACAGAGGTAGCCTCCTTGTTTCAATAGCTCAGCAGGGATGTTGTCATTACCAGGGGACTTGTTGTTTTTAAGGGAACGGATAGCTGATGGGACCTCCAGGAAGGTTGGGGGCTGGTCTAGATTGTGGATAGGAGGAAGTGTAGGCAGGTCGTCAAGGACGGTGGGGTCTGCATCAGAGTCCTGATTTAGCAGGGTACCAAAATGTTCAGCCCATCTCAGCAGAATGCTATGCTGGTCCGTCAGGCCATCTGCTGCACGCACGCACGCGCGTTTTTTTTCAGTGTTCTTCCGCTTCTCTGTGTGTGTGTGTGTGTGTGTGTGTGTGTGTGTGTGTGTGTGTGTGTGTGTGTGTGTGTGTGTGTGTGTGTGTGTGTGTGACGGAGCAGATCACATGAGTGACTGACTCCACCACTGACAGCCGACACACACACGCACACACAGTCACACATCAAACATTTCCTGCTCTCTTCCTAAAAAGAAACAATGCAATGTATTATTTATTGTGTGTTTGTTAATTTGTTAAATGATTATGTTAAGAGGTGGTTAACCTGTTTATGTTTGGGTCCGATTGTTATATTGAAATGTGGTTTGGAGTGTAATTGTTGACGGTAAGCCTGGTGGGAGGGGCTACGGGTTAATAAGGGACGGGGTTGGCCCTGGAAGGGGAACTCGGGGAATGTTGCACAGAAGGCAACAGCTGGGACGTGTTCGAGAAATCGTTGCAGAGAAGGCAACAGCTGAACACGTTTACTCTCCGGGAGTGATGGACGTTTGATTTGGACATTTATTTATTCTGTTTAAGTTGTGCTGGTTCGTTATTTAATTTTGTTGCTGCTGTTATTAAAGTTTTGGAGCTTAACCCAACCGACTACGCCAGTGTTTTGAACGGAGAAATAGAGCCCCGTCACAGTGTGTGTGTGTGTGTGTGTGTGTGTGTGTGTGTGTGTGTGTGTGTGTGTGTGTGTGTGTGTGTGTGTGTGTGTGTTTCAGGTAGGTTAGTGCAGTCAAGCTGGTCCCTCAGCGGTGTCCATGTTCATCAGGATGTTGAACCTCCATGCAGCTCACACTCACAAAGAGGACACACACACACACACACACACACACACACACACACACACACACACACACACACACACACACACACACACACACACACACACACACACACACACACACACACACACACACACACACACACACACACACACACACACACACACACACACACACACACACACACACACACACACACACACACACACACACACACACACACACACACACACACACACACTTGCACACTTGTGAAAAGTCCTTCCTCAGCAGATTTATCATGCATTCAACACATCATCTAATCAGCATTTTAACCTCAAGCCTATTAATACCACTTGCAATTCTATCTCGGCGATGAAGCATGTGTTTATTTATAACACTTAAAATTAGACTTCAAAATGCTATTGAGTGTTTTTTCTATGTAATAATTCTGTACTACCAGCAGAGTGCACTATTGTAATTTCCAGCTTAATCCACTAGGGATTACTGTTGCAAAACTAACCTCTATTTAACAAGAAAAGCTTATTTTTCTTCTTAAAAATGGAAAGAGAATTATACTAGGGAAGAACATTACACTATGGTAAAACAACACAGCACATAACCGCCAAAACACATTTGCAAACTGGAATATTTCAAAAAACCGTCAATTCACACTTGCAAGCAGAAAATAAACTTCCAAAATCAGATCCCTACAAATACCAAACTTCCCACGGTAAGATAACCTGTCTATTTTATAGTTCCAACTCTGCAAATAAATATGATTTGTCCTTCTCAAGATGGAGTGCCTAGCCTCATGTGAGTAGGACTGGCTAAAAACAAACAGAGTACTTTCAATTAGCATTTCACGAAATGGCGACTGCCGTGTGGTTAATTCTAAACATGAGGGCAAGACAAGATGGTAACTGATTTTCCAACCTTTGACCTGAAGAACAAAGGGATTTGAAAACACCTCGTGGCTCTCACAGCGGAGTTTAAAATTCAACACAAAACAACACTGCAGTTTAAAATAACATTTCTATTTAATTTACAATTATAAATGGGCCTCATACCCTTACGTCATAGCCCTAAATAGCCTCAAACCATTCACGTTAACTTAAAACGTAACAAAAAACACTTATTGGAGCGATTAGTCTTTTGCCGACATGTAATAACAGACAAACGAATAGCATGCAGGGTTAAATATAAGAAAAATAAGTAATTTGAACTCACCCTGCTTGTGAAAATGCAACGGCACGTGTTATATGATTGTTATTGTTATACATTTGGTTGTTTTAACATTAAATGCACAGCTAATTTCAGGATCCGCTGGCCTCCGTCAGACACACACATTTAACATTGTCCTGCATAAACTATGAGGAATTCGACAGAACAGGTTTCCTCTTACCAAGTCTTTTGAGCTCGTTGTGTGTCTGAACGGACGCTGCGTCCCCAGAAAACAGCTGGTTCTTAATCTCTCCCGGTCCAACAAAGAATCATGTCAGGGTCACCAATTGTTATCTGTGTTGGTTATTCTCGCGTCCAGTAGAGAAGCTTAAAAAGGAGACTAAATTGAGTCTCTGAGATTGTTTCAAATTGGTACTTTAATTAATAAAAAGTGTGGTATTGTTACAAACAGGATATTGTCCGACAGAAATACAGCTGTGTATCTGGCTCTCGCTAGCGGAGAAAGAGCCCGAACCCCTCAGGTCCCGCTGTTTATATATCCTCTGCTGGCTCCTCCCTGCGGGCCGGCTCTCCACGTTTTAATGTCCGTTTGTTATGCATATCAGAGGATACAGACATTGTACATTCAATATATCTAAACACGCCTTTTCTCCTCCTTAACTCTTTCATGACTTTTCATTTAACACATTCTAAACGCTGTAATCAATACTCCAAAAATACAGGAAATACTTCACAGCAGTTTGGTTTTCGGTCGTTCCGAATTGTTGAAATCAGTAGGTTTCGGTGTGCAACATCATATCATCTCGCTGCTAAATTCACCTCTATAGTAAATGGTATATTAGCCTCATGCTAAATGCTAACCGGAGATGAAGGATTTTCAGAATAAAAGCTTAACAACTGGTTGTGCACAAGATCTTCTGGTTTTTCAGTATACAACAGCATTTAAACTGACGGTATGTTTAAGGTACATTATGCCAGAGATGGGGACTCGAGTCTGCGACTCGGACTCGAGTCGCACTTAAGTCGCACACAGAGACTTGAGACTTGACTTGGACTCGTGACCAAAAGACTTCAGACTCGACTTGGACTCGTGTGTTGGGACTCGTGAACAATCATTGTGTTTTCTATTTTTGGCGTATTAAATGTGGGGTAGGTACATTTGAGAGAAACCGGCTCGAGATCGCTAGAATTTGAAAATACACAACCGGAGATAATCTGCTAGAGGCTGCTACTTCCTTATAGAGCCCGCCTCCTCCAACACACACGAACGCACACATGACCAATGAGGGCACGAGATAAGTTTGTGCCCAGATGGAAGGCTGACAGGCAGGTAGGCCATCCAGTTATTTTAGCCGGGCTCATTACACGCAGACGTGCGCGCCTCTGTTACTACCTCGTAGTAACACCATGGCGACCGGCGGCACACCTGCGGCTGTACCGCTTGTAATTAGGTTCAACTACAAACACTTCGAACAAAATGCCGGCGGCATCAACAAAAGGAGCGCACACTGCAAAGTCTGCAATATCAAAATCAAGGATGCTGGCGCAACAACGTCGGATTTCATCAGGCACTTGAAAAGTCACCCGGAGAGGTCAGTCACATTAACGCATGGACGGTTAGCAAACATGTTTAGCTCAGCATCAGCTATGTAATGTTAACTTAGCTTGCTACTAGCTTTGTAAATGGGGCGAAGCCTGCGAGCTAGTTCAGGCAATCAACTCGAGCACTTATGCTGCATTCATACATAACGCCCCCTTGCCGCTCTACAACCAACCAAACAGAGTCTCCTTAATATGCCGCTCTATTTAACCTGCCAGATCTCTCTCCATGCATTGCTTGCTGCTGCTATTGCTGCAGCTTGCTGCGTTCACTTGCTATTGCTGCGTTCATTTGCTATTGCTGCGTTCATGTTCGTGCTGCTGTGTTTCATGTTGCTGCTGCTTGCCTGCCGGTGCTGTCCTTACAAATGTCTATTGCAATCTCCGACTCCGGAACCGAATCATCATACGCAAGAAGCCGTAAGAAATGCCTCATTCCCGAAACACAGGCTAGCTCAGAGCATGGTTCAGACGCCGCTGGAACGAGCCACAGCTCCCGCACGACACACATTCAGGTGTCCCTTCCGTCCTCATCTGGAGTAACTTTTAATATCCTTTGGGCCAGAGGAAGTCCAGAGTTCTACGCCAGCTCTGGTAACAACACTTCTCTTGTGTGTCAGCTAAGAGTCGCACTGTCTCTCGGTCGGTGGGTATTTAAACACCAAAAAAGGCAGGAGCAAGCTGACTCCTGCATTCCCAAAGTACCTGCCATCCTGTCCTACCTTCTCGAAGTAAAATCAGCGCTTGAAGCCTTTAATTGCACGATATATTCCCGTGAACAAACTCGATTTCCTCTCCCTGCAATGTAAACAAATGTTTCTACTTCCGCGTTCAACCACGTTGTGCCGCTGACGTCACACTCCCGGGGAGTCTGGGAATTGGAGTCCCAGATCCAGCCACGAGTTCTTGCTTCCTGACAGGTATATAATACTATTCTGCATAAGCAATGTTTTATTATGGAAATATTTGGCCTGCAGTAAGTCATATTTGAGGCAATTATACAGAAGTTGATTGTATATAAGTATTTATACTAGGCCTACTATAAATCAATGAAATTAAAAACGGAAATAAATTAATAATTTCCAACACGTGAATATGAAGGGAGCTCGATACATTTTTGACCATCATTTTAGACTTCAATCTCCTACAGTGTCTTTTCTATGAATACCATGAATCATTCTCTGCCAAGCGGCCATGTACATTTAATCACCTACCAAATAAGAGTTTTTCCTTATAGGAATTAAGCTCTACCTGCAATATCTGCCCCTCGCTGGGTGTGCCTCAGGAGGCTTCATGCTGCAAATCGTTTCCAAGCTCTTCCTAATCACAGATGTTCGTCAAATTACCTTATCACAGGCTTAAGCCTGTGATAAGGTAATTAAGGTTAAGGTTTTTTAGCAAGTTATGCTGGCTCCCAGGGACCCATGTCTGTTGAAACCTGCACTCAAGACTGAAGTTTGCACTGAAGGAGCCAGGAGTATTACACGTGCTGCTATTTAAACGTTTAAAAACACAACAGGCCCCTAGCCTAGTGCTAGGAGGAATTATTCTAGCAACGTTTCTTTATTGAGCCGTTAGTTCCTCACAATTATTCTGTTAAGAGTATTAACGACTAAAATTGTTCCCGTTTCTTTGCTCTGTAGATGACATGGCAGGGAAAGCAGACATCCCATATGCCTTCTGTGGCATATATATTTTAAGGTTTTACAATCAAATGTGCATTTGGTTGCCATAGTAGCCCACGTTTCTTTGACACCAGAAGCATTATGCTGGATTCTCTACGACACATATACATTGTCATCTCATTTAGAAACACCGGAAAAGTCTGCGAGAGTGTGATTTGAGCTTAAGAAGCAGTCCTGAAGAACCATCATCGCAGGAAAACAAAATAGACAAACATATTTTGTCGAGCAGATTGTCTGTGACAAGGCAACCGGTAATTGTTTGAGCAACACATCCGAACCTTTGCAGGGGATGCCCACTGCGGATGGCAGAACAGACCTGAATCCAGTAGACTTCTCAGAATGACTAGAGATCTTCTCATAGTCCAAAACAGTTAACAGGCACAGCAGAATCCTGTATGTATCCGCGATGTTCCTGGAGCAAAATCAGCACAGCAGCAAAGGACAGGGGAAAACAGCCGCGTGGAAGCGCTCCGGTCCCTCCGGTCCCTCCGGTCCCTCCGGTCCCTCCGGTCCCTCCGTGGTATCCCCGGGGTGAAAGCAGGCTCTGCAACAGCAGAACCAGGACAGGTGGAAAGCAGGCCCCAGCGGTGGTAAAATCCTCCTCCGTACAGCAGCACACGCCCGGTGGAAGCAGGCCAAGCCCGAAGCGTGGATCCACTCCGTCTCTCCGCGACGACTCCGAGGTAAAAAACTCTCCAGTACAGCCGTATTCTACAGGTGGGAGCAGGCCTCCGTAGATCGCAGATCGCAGGCAGCAACAAGTGGAGCCGCTCCGTCTCTTCGCTCCGTCTCCGGAGGTAAAACACCTCAGTACAGCCGGCCTCGGCAGATCGCAGACAACTAAAACTATTACTTGTATAAGCAGGGATGGCTAAAAGTTTCTAAGCAGGAGAGCTAGATGCTAACAGATGCCAGATGCTAACAGGTAGTGCGAGCCTGTAGAAATTGTGACTGCCTCCAATGACGTGATGACCTTAAGGCACCATAGTCTTAGGTCACGTTCACACCTGCTTTGTTAGTACTATTGAATCGGTCCCTGTAGCGTTAACCCCTTGATGCGGTTCGTTGGATTGGTGTGGAAGCAGTCCGATACCTCTGCTCCGCCTAAAAGAGGTGGTCTCGGGTCGCTCGCTAGTAAACTCTATGCTGTGTGCAACATCCAGTAACCTAGAGGGTCATGCATTCATTCTGGTGACTGCTTACCTCACTGGTCCCCTGTGTACAGAGAAAAGGCAGTGGTACAATTTCATCAGAGCCACCTGTCATCGGTCAAACCTCCTCACTGCATAACGTCTCATTATGTGTTATAATGTTTTTAATGCACGTTGTCTGATTTATAATCCTATGCGCTGGCCGCAGAGTCTGTTGATGCACTCTCCAGATTAACAGCAGTATGAAAATAACCTGCCAATGCTCCATGATGCAGGCTACTGTAGAAATTGCTGGGATCTGCATTTTATCCGCTTAATGTCCCGCCAATTGTTGAAAAAGCATCTCCGTACAATGACTTTAGTGTACAGTTCATAGTCTGTTTGAGGTTGCCTGGGTGAACGCAAACCCAACCTTCTGCAAATGAAACGATGTAATACACTTGCATCTGGTGTAAAGACGCAGACTATTCAGCATGAATGCAATCTTAGAGATGGCTATTGCTCAGATCTTTGGTCTTAGCCCCTCTGCGATGAGTAGAAGGTTATGTTCATTCTTTTATAATGACCTTGCGGTGTCCTCAGATCCTCTCTAGTTACTTACAGATGCTGCGCCTTCTGCTGGTTCGGGGGATTTCACAATGAGTGGTTTGCCCCACCAGCTTGCCATGCCCTCGTTCAACCAAACGACTCTGGATCTACACGTCAAGCCCTCAAGAATTTCCCATATTCTGCCTCCAACCAAGAGCATGATTCAAAGCATACAATTCAGCTTGGTACTTTATCTTCTTCTGTCCCAACCTCCTCTGTGTACTTATGCAATAGATATAATAGTTGTTCATGCATTAATTGTATTTTCATTCGAATCCTGCAATCTTCAAGTGCTAAGTATTAAGCCACGCTAGAGTTAATTAATTTGCTCCTCAAGGGCCTTAAGAAGGCAGGTCCTCCACGCAATGATAAAGACTGCCTCTTAACTTCACACCCGTGCAAAGGTTAATGTATAAATTCAGGCAAAGTGGTTTCACTATACATTGATAAACGTCCGATGCAGTTGTTACAGCTTTCTATTGGTTTCTCAGGTGGCGAATATACACAGACCTCTCACCTTTTAATCCTCAGCATAATCTCTCCCTTACTGAATTAACTTTGGAGATCAAATATACACACTTTTTTGAAACATTCAATGTCTGACATTTCTGATTGGGGAGTCAAGGAACCCCGAATAATCATTGCTAAAACTAACACTGTTTTCTTTGTCCTTTATCTTCCATGCTGAACTTCTCGCATCATTGCCCTCTGACACATGCGTTGGCACCCATGTGTATTCGATGGCTGCAAACCCAACGACGAGGGTTCTCCTCCAAGCTGCGTGATCTCTGCCTAAGCTGCGACCTGCCCCCAGATCGCTATTCCCACGGTTTAAGAATCTGCACAGCCACAACCGCAGCTCTATATCCGCCTACCTCAACCCTGAGTATCCTGGGCCGTCGGTCATCTTCTGCCCACCAGCGCTATATCATGCCTCACATGAATGAGATCCTTTCAGCACAAACAACCATGAGCTCTTGCACTACTCGATGATGAGTAACGTTCAAAGATGTATATCTGTAGAATCCTGTTATTGCATACCAGGTGGTTGCTGGGTTAGATTATATTTATTTCATTATAGTATATTCCCCTCATAGCTGCATGCTTGGGGGGGAAAGCTCATTGTCGCTGCCTCAAAGACCTAGACACGTCAGTCTTGATGGGTAGTATATTCCCCTCAAAGCCGCGGTGCTGGGGGGGGGGGGTCGGCACTGGTCACTTCCAGGCCTACACATAGCAGTCTCGCTAGGTAGTATATTCCCCTCAAAGCCGCGGTGCTTAAGGGGGATGGCTTTTCGGGCTGTTCCCGGGCCTTCACATAGCAGTCACTAGGTAGTATATTCCCCTCAAAGCCGCGGTGCTTAAGGGGGATGGCTTTTCGGGCTGTTCCCGGGCCTTCACATAGCAGTTTCATTAGGTAGCATATATAGGTAGTATATTCCTCTCAAAGCCGCTGTGCTCAGGGAAGAATCGGCTCTGGGCTATTCCTCAGGCCTACACATAGCAGTCTCACTTGGTAGTATATTCCCCTTAAAGCCGCTGTGCTTAGGGGGAATGGCCACATGGCAGCTTGCCAGGCCCTCTACTTATCAGTCTCACATCACCAGCGTCAGGCTCGGGCTACGCAGTTTTGGGGGATAGTATCTAATCTCCACGCAGTTTTGGGGGTTAGTTATTTAATCATCACTCATCGTGCTATGTATATCTATGGAGTGATGATGCCCGAGCCTAGTCGCCAAACTCAACTATATGCTGCTTCTAATAAACATGTTAAAGGAACACGTGAGTTGTCTGACTGAAATGGGGCGAAGCCTGCGAGCTAGTTCAGGAAATCAACTCGAGCACTTATGCTGCATTCATACATAACGCCCCCTTGCCGCTCTACAACCAACCAAACAGAGTCTCCTTAATATGCCGCTCTATTTAACCTGCCAGATCTCTCTCCATGCATTGCTTGCTGCTGCTATTGCTGCAGCTACGTCGCTGCTGCTTGCTGCGTTCACTTGCTATTGCTGCGTTCATTTGCTATTGCTGCGTTCATGTTCGTGCTGCTGTGTTTCATGTTGCTGCTGCTTGCCTGCCCCACCACCACCCCAGCTTCCACCTGTAGGCTCGGGGGTTAGTTATTTAATCATCACTCATCGTGCTATGTATATCTATGGAGTGATGATGCCCGAGCCTAGTCGCCAAACTCAACTATATGCTGCTTCTAATAAACATGTTAAAGGAACACGTGAGTTGTCTGACTGAACTGAATATTTGAAAATATTAGTGAATGTTTGCTTGTCACACTTGTTTGAGTTGAGTGGCGTTGACATCCAACTCTTGACATGACATAAAAAAGGTCGGTAACGTTAATCATTACGTTCCGCTGCCACCATCTACTGGCTAACGTTAAATGTAGAAAATACATAAATACATCTGTGGGTTTATAGGCAGGTTACAGGTTTATTGTTGACCACGTAGCGTTAATGTTACAGATTTATCAGGTTACCATGACACTGGCTTTGAGTGAGAGGATAGAGGAATATGTTTATTAATAGTAGACTTAAAAGATGTCATTAGAGACCCAGTGTATAATAACACAGTAAATGCTTTGAATTTCTTAGATATAGCTGTGCAGTATTCTTAACAGACTGGATAGCAGCAGACAATAGAAGGCTTATTACAACCAGAAGAGACATGAGACTTTTATTTTTTTAGAGACTTGAGACTTGACTTGGACTCGTGACCAAAGACTTGAGACTTGACTTGGACTTGCAAAAAAAGACTTGTGAACATCTCTGCATTATGCTATCAAAACATTGATTTTAATTTCTAACAGAACACAACACATTAGTTGTATTTCCTTTAACTGGTGGATATAGAGTTGCTGCGGGGGGGGGGGGGGGGGTTGAGATGCAGCGGAGATGCTGAATGAATGAATGGGCGTTTCTTTGACTATTTATAGGCAAATATGAGCGTTACGTGAAGCCAGCAAAAGCTGCACCGCATTTCGAGTCGATTGTGATTTATACAGGGAAACTGGCGTAAGAAGTGCCGTACACCAATTTTATATTCGTTTGTCAGAAACAATTCTAAAATAAAAAAACGTTATTGTCCGGCCGCGGCTGAAAAATCAAGAAGCAACGTTACTACGCTATAATTGATAATCGTGCGCGAAGTTACTGAAAAGCTGCCCGTGACCTACCGGTAGCTCGCGATCGACGTGTTGGAGACCCCTGGTCTAAAGCATTTATTATTTTCATTTCCCCCCTCTCATATTCAGTGTGGACGGATTGAGACAGCGTGGTGTCCAGAGAGCTGCAGAGACTTCAGGGAGAAACCTCCGTGTGATGGACGTCCTGTCTGTTGGTTTGGAGAGGACTGAGGGTCTTTCCTCTGCGAGGAGGACCAGGCCAGATGGAGGAGCCCATGCTGGGCATAGCTGATACCAACTGCACAGGCCTAGTCTGTCACTTTATTTGACTAAATGTGTTTACTTATACGTTTAATAGGTTTAAACCTTCTGTCCATATGTGCTTTTTATTTAAAACATTTGATTAACTTTTGGTTCACATTTCAATAAATTGTATTTATATTTGCACTCCTTTTGACCATTATTCTTACTGAAAATTTTAGATTACACATTCACATCTGACTGAAGATTGGCCCCATTTATTTGTGACGTTGCAAACTCTGCGGTACAAGGCACAGGTGATGTGAAGCTCATAAAGTGAGGCAAATAGAAATAATCAGCTGATGGAGTGTAGATGTGGAAATAGCTGCATTCGATCAGCTGACTGTTTTTACAATAAAAGTAGTTTCTTAGTGTACTGGTCTTAACATCAGCTTTTAATGTTCCTCTTGGATGTTCTTCTTGACCCTCAGAGAAGGAGAAAATGTCATGTCTTTCAGGCATGTCCTTTCCTAACAAAAATTACAGGAAACATAAAACATATTATTGCAAGCAAACAAGTGTGTTATTTATGAAAGCGGTGATACAACTGTAGATATAATTATTTTGTAATTGTAATGTTTTTTTTTTATTTCAACAGTGAGCTGCAAAGACAATCAGATTATGAATGAACAGTATGAAGTTCATCAACATTGAGATATATGTTATTATCAAAATAATATTGAACTGTTATCAAAACGTAGTGCAACTGTAGAAGCTTGCTCTGTTGTCTCACGGAAAGAATAACTTACAGACAATATTGAGAGATAAATAGTAGCAGTTCTCACTATGTGTTAAATATCTTTGCCTTCAATACATTACATTAGAAAGCTGACAAAATCAAAGTGCTTGTTAACATCTAAATGTAACTTTTTGCATGGAAAAAACCCTCTCCAAAACTGTCATTCAGATGACTTTTGGAGAGAATTAAGCATAAATCTGTCAAATATCCAAAACAGCCTTGTTTCAATGAAATAACCTCAAAATCACAAATTGCCATTCAGGTGACTTTTGGAGAGAATTAAGCATAAATCTGTCAAATATCCAAAACAGCCTTGTTTCAATGAAATAACCTCAAAATCACAAATTGCCATTCAGATGACTTTTGGAGAGAATTAAGCATAAATCTGTCAAATGTCCAAAACAGCCTTGTTTCAATGAAATAACCTCAAAATCACAAACTGCCATTCAGATGACATTTATGCTTAACTATCTCCATAAGTAATCTCAGATGACATTATGCTTAACTATAAGTAATCTGAATGTCAGTTTGTGATTTTGAGGCTATTTCAGTGAAACAAGGCTGTTTTTAACATTTGACAGATTTATGCTTGATTCTCTCCAAAACTGTCATTCAGATGACTTTTGGAGAGAATTAAGCATAAATCTGTCAAATATCCAAAACAGCCTTGTTTTCAATGAAATAACCTCAAAATCACAAATTGTCATTCAGATGACTTTTGGAGAGAATTAAGCATAAATCTGTCAAATATCCAAAACAGCCTTGTTTCACTGAAATAGCCTCAAAATCACAAATTGCCATTCAGATGACTTTTGGAGAGAATTAAGCATAAATCTGTCAAATATCCAAAACAGCCTTGTTTCAATGAAATAACCTCAAAATCACAAATTGCCATTCAGATGACTTTTTGGAGAGAATTAAGCATAAATCTGTCAAATGTCCAAAACAGCCTTTTTCAATGAAATAACCTCAAAATGACAAACTGCCATTCAGATGACATTTATGCTTAACTATCTCCATAAGTAATCTGAATGTCAGTTTGTGATTTTGAGGCTATTTCAGTGAAACAAGGCTGTTTTTAACATTTGACAGATTTATGCTTGATTCTCTCCAAAACTGTCATTCAGATGACTTTTTGGAGAGAATTAAGCATAAATCTGTCAAATGTCCAAAACAGCCTTGTTTCAATGAAATAACCTCAAAATCACAAATTGCCATTCAGATGACTTTTGGAGAGAATTAAGCATAAATCTGTCAAATATCCAAAACAGCCTTGTTTCAATGAAATAACCTCAAAATCACAAATTGCCATTCAGATGACTTTTGGAGAGAATTAAGCATAAATCTGTCAAATATCGAAAACAGCCTTGTTTCACTGAAATAGCCTCAAAATCACAAATTGCCATTCAGATGACATTTATGCTTAACTATCTCCATAAGTAATCTGAATGTCAGTTTGTGATTTTGAGGCTATTTCAGTGAAACAAGGCTGTTTTTAACATTTGACAGATTTATGCTTGATTCTCTCCAAAACTGTCATTCAGATGACTTTTGGAGAGAATTAAGCATAAATCTGTCAAATATCCAAAACAGCCTTGTTTCAATGAAATAACCTCAAAATCACAAACTGCCATTCAGATGACATTTATGCTTAACTATCTCCATAAGTAATCTCAGATGACATTTATGCTTAACTATAAGTAATCTGAATGTCAGTTTGTGATTTTGAGGCTATTTCAGTGAAACAAGGCTGTTTTTAACATTTGACAGATTTATGCTTGATTCTCTCCAAAACTGTCATTCAGATGACTTTTTGGAGAGAATTAAGCATAAATCTGTCAAATGTCCAAAACAGCCTTGTTTCAATGAAATAACCTCAAAATCACAAATTGCCATTCAGATGACTTTTGGAGAGAATTAAGCATAAATCTGTCAAATATCCAAAACAGCCTTGTTTCAATGAAATAACCTCAAAATCACAAATTGCCATTCAGATGACTTTTGGAGAGAATTAAGCATAATTCTGTCAAATATCGAAAACAGCCTTGTTTCACTGAAATAGCCTCAAAATCACAAATTGCCATTCAGATGACATTTATGCTTAACTATCTCCATAAGTAATCTGAATGTCAGTTTGTGATTTTGAGGCTATTTCAGTGAAACAAGGCTGTTTTTAACATTTGACAGATTTATGCTTGATTCTCTCCAAAACTGTCATTCAGATGACTTTTGGAGAGAATTAAGCATAAATCTGTCAAATATCCAAAACAGCCTTGTTTCAATGAAATAACCTCAAAATCACAAACTGCCATTCAGATGACATTTATGCTTAACTATCTCCATAAGTAATCTCAGATGACATTTATGCTTAACTATAAGTAATCTGAATGTCAGTTTGTGATTTTGAGGCTATTTCAGTGAAACAAGGCTGTTTTTAACATTTGACAGATTTATGCTTGATTCTCTCCAAAACTGTCATTCAGATGACTTTTGGAGAGAATTAAGCATAAATCTGTCAAATATCCAAAACAGCCTTGTTTCAATGAAATAACCTCAAAATCACAAATTGTCATTCAGATGACTTTTGGAGAGAATTAAGCATAAATCTGTCAAATATCCAAAACAGCCTTGTTTCACTGAAATAGCCTCAAAATCACAAATTGCCATTCAGATGACTTTTGGAGAGAATTAAGCATAAATCTGTCAAATATCCAAAACAGCCTTGTTTCAATGAAATAACCTCAAAATCACAAATTGCCATTCAGATGACTTTTTGGAGAGAATTAAGCATAAATCTGTCAAATGTCCAAAACAGCCTTTTTCAATGAAATAACCTCAAAATGACAAACTGCCATTCAGATGACATTTATGCTTAACTATCTCCATAAGTAATCTGAATGTCAGTTTGTGATTTTGAGGCTATTTCAGTGAAACAAGGCTGTTTTTAACATTTGACAGATTTATGCTTGATTCTCTCCAAAACTGTCATTCAGATGACTTTTTGGAGAGAATTAAGCATAAATCTGTCAAATGTCCAAAACAGCCTTGTTTCAATGAAATAACCTCAAAATCACAAATTGCCATTCAGATGACTTTTGGAGAGAATTAAGCATAAATACTGTCAAATATCCAAAACAGCCTTGTTTCAATGAAATAACCTCAAAATCACAAATTGCCATTCAGATGACTTTTGGAGAGAATTAAGCATAAATCTGTCAAATATCCAAAACAGCCTTGTTTCAATGAAATAACCTCAAAATCACAAATTGCCATTCAGATGACTTTTGGAGAGAATTAAGCATAAATCTGTCAAATATCCAAAACAGCCTTGTTTCAATGAAATAACCTCAAAATCACAAATTGCCATTCAGATGACATTTATGCTTAACTATCTCCATAAGTAATCTGAATGTCAGTTTGTGATTTTGAGGCTATTTCAGTGAAACAAGGCTGTTTTTAACATTTGACAGATTTATGCTTGATTCTCTCCAAAACTGTCATTCAGATGACTTTTGGAGAGAATTAAGCATAAATCTGTCAAATATCCAAAACAGCCTTGTTTCACTGAAATAGCCTCAAAATCACAAACTGACATTCAGATGACTTTTGGAGAGAATTAAGCATAAATCTGTCAAATATCCAAAACAGCCTTGTTTCACTGAAATAGCCTCAAAATCACAAACTGACATTCAGATGACATTTATGCTTAACTATCTCCATACGTAATCTGAATGTCAGTTTGTGATTTTGAGGCTATTTCAGTGAAACAAGGCCCTTTTTAACATTTGACAGATTTATGCTTGATTCTCTCCAAAACTGTCATTCAGATGACTTTTGGAGAGAATTAAGCATAAATCTGTCAAATATCCAAACAGCCTTGTTTCAATGAAATAACCTCAAAATCACAAATTGCCATTCAGGTGACTTTTGGAGAGAATTAAGCATAAATCTGTCAAATATCCAAAACAGCCTTGTTTCAATGAAATAACCTCAAAATCACAAATTGCCATTCAGATGACTTTTGGAGAGAATTAAGCATAAATCTGTCAAATGTCCAAAACAGCCTTGTTTCAATGAAATAACCTCAAAATCACAAACTGCCATTCAGATGACATTTATGCTTAACTATCTCCATAAGTAATCTCAGATGACATTTATGCTTAACTATAAGTAATCTGAATGTCAGTTTGTGATTTTGAGGCTATTTCAGTGAAACAAGGCTGTTTTTAACATTTGACAGATTTATGCTTGATTCTCTCCAAAACTGTCATTCAGATGACTTTTGGAGAGAATTAAGCATAAATCTGTCAAATATCCAAAACAGCCTTGTTTTCAATGAAATAACCTCAAAATCACAAATTGTCATTCAGATGACTTTTGGAGAGAATTAAGCATAAATCTGTCAAATATCCAAAACAGCCTTGTTTCACTGAAATAGCCTCAAAATCACAAATTGCCATTCAGATGACTTTGGAGAGAATTAAGCATAAATCTGTCAAATATCCAAAACAGCCTTGTTTCAATGAAATAACCTCAAAATCACAAATTGCCATTCAGATGACTTTTTGGAGAGAATTAAGCATAAATCTGTCAAATGTCCAAAACAGCCTTTTTCAATGAAATAACCTCAAAATGACAAACTGCCATTCAGATGACATTTATGCTTAACTATCTCCATAAGTAATCTGAATGTCAGTTTGTGATTTTGAGGCTATTTCAGTGAAACAAGGCTGTTTTTAACATTTGACAGATTTATGCTTGATTCTCTCCAAAACTGTCATTCAGATGACTTTTGGAGAGAATTAAGCATAAATCTGTCAAATGTCCAAAACAGCCTTGTTTCAATGAAATAACCTCAAAATCACAAATTGCCATTCAGATGACTTTTGGAGAGAATTAAGCATAAATCTGTCAAATATCCAAAACAGCCTTGTTTCAATGAAATAACCTCAAAATCACAAATTGCCATTCAGATGACTTTTGGAGAGAATTAAGCATAATTCTGTCAAATATCGAAAACAGCCTTGTTTCACTGAAATAGCCTCAAAATCACAAATTGCCATTCAGATGACATTTATGCTTAACTATCTCCATAAGTAATCTGAATGTCAGTTTGTGATTTTGAGGCTATTTCAGTGAAACAAGGCTGTTTTTAACATTTGACAGATTTATGCTTGATTCTCTCCAAAACTGTCATTCAGATGACTTTTGGAGAGAATTAAGCATAAATCTGTCAAATATCCAAAACAGCCTTGTTTCAATGAAATAACCTCAAAATCACAAACTGCCATTCAGATGACATTTATGCTTAACTATCTCCATAAGTAATCTCAGATGACATTTATGCTTAACTATAAGTAATCTGAATGTCAGTTTGTGATTTTGAGGCTATTTCAGTGAAACAAGGCTGTTTTTAACATTTGACAGATTTATGCTTGATTCTCTCCAAAACTGTCATTCAGATGACTTTTTGGAGAGAATTAAGCATAAATCTGTCAAATGTCCAAAACAGCCTTGTTTCAATGAAATAACCTCAAAATCACAAATTGCCATTCAGATGACTTTTGGAGAGAATTAAGCATAAATCTGTCAAATATCCAAAACAGCCTTGTTTCAATGAAATAACCTCAAAATCACAAATTGCCATTCAGATGACTTTTGGAGAGAATTAAGCATAATTCTGTCAAATATCGAAAACAGCCTTGTTTCACTGAAATAGCCTCAAAATCACAAATTGCCATTCAGATGACATTTATGCTTAACTATCTCCATAAGTAATCTGAATGTCAGTTTGTGATTTTGAGGCTATTTCAGTGAAACAAGGCTGTTTTTAACATTTGACAGATTTATGCTTGATTCTCTCCAAAACTGTCATTCAGATGACTTTTGGAGAGAATTAAGCATAAATCTGTCAAATATCCAAAACAGCCTTGTTTCAATGAAATAACCTCAAAATCACAAACTGCCATTCAGATGACATTTATGCTTAACTATCTCCATAAGTAATCTCAGATGACATTTATGCTTAACTATAAGTAATCTGAATGTCAGTTTGTGATTTTGAGGCTATTTCAGTGAAACAAGGCTGTTTTTAACATTTGACAGATTTATGCTTGATTCTCTCCAAAACTGTCATTCAGATGACTTTTGGAGAGAATTAAGCATAAATCTGTCAAATATCCAAAACAGCCTTGTTTCAATGAAATAACCTCAAAATCACAAATTGTCATTCAGATGACTTTTGGAGAGAATTAAGCATAAATCTGTCAAATATCCAAAACAGCCTTGTTTCACTGAAATAGCCTCAAAATCACAAATTGCCATTCAGATGACTTTTGGAGAGAATTAAGCATAAATCTGTCAAATATCCAAAACAGCCTTGTTTCAATGAAATAACCTCAAAATCACAAATTGCCATTCAGATGACTTTTTGGAGAGAATTAAGCATAAATCTGTCAAATGTCCAAAACAGCCTTTTTCAATGAAATAACCTCAAAATGACAAACTGCCATTCAGATGACATTTATGCTTAACTATCTCCATAAGTAATCTGAATGTCAGTTTGTGATTTTGAGGCTATTTCAGTGAAACAAGGCTGTTTTTAACATTTGACAGATTTATGCTTGATTCTCTCCAAAACTGTCATTCAGATGACTTTTTGGAGAGAATTAAGCATAAATCTGTCAAATGTCCAAAACAGCCTTGTTTCAATGAAATAACCTCAAAATCACAAATTGCCATTCAGATGACTTTTGGAGAGAATTAAGCATAATTCTGTCAAATATCCAAAACAGCCTTGTTTCAATGAAATAACCTCAAAATCACAAATTGCCATTCAGATGACTTTTGGAGAGAATTAAGCATAAATCTGTCAAATATCCAAAACAGCCTTGTTTCAATGAAATAACCTCAAAATCACAAATTGCCATTCAGATGACTTTTGGAGAGAATTAAGCATAATTCTGTCAAATATCCAAAACAGCCTTGTTTCAATGAAATAACCTCAAAATCACAAATTGCCATTCAGATGACATTTATGCTTAACTATCTCCATAAGTAATCTGAATGTCAGTTTGTGATTTTGAGGCTATTTCAGTGAAACAAGGCTGTTTTTAACATTTGACAGATTTATGCTTGATTCTCTCCAAAACTGTCATTCAGATGACTTTTGGAGAGAATTAAGCATAAATCTGTCAAATATCCAAAACAGCCTTGTTTCAATGAAATAGCCTCAAAATCACAAACTGACATTCAGATTACTTTTGGAGAGAATTAAGCATAAATCTGTCAAATATCCAAAACAGCCTTGTTTCACTGAAATAGCCTCAAAATCACAAACTGACATTCAGATGACATTTATGCTTAACTATCTCCATACGTAATCTGAATGTCAGTTTGTGATTTTGAGGCTATTTCAGTGAAACAAGGCCCTTTTTAACATTTGACAGATTTATGCTTGATTCTCTCCAAAACTGTCATTCAGATGACTTTTGGAGAGAATTAAGCATAAATCTGTCAAATATCCAAAACAGCCTTGTTTCAATGAAATAACCTCAAAATCACAAATTGCCATTCAGATGACTTTTGGAGAGAATTAAGCATAAATCTGACAAATGTCCAAAACAGCCTTGTTTCAATGAAATAACCTCAAAATCACAAACTGCCATTCAGATGACATTTATGCTTAACTATCTCCATAAGTAATCTGAATGTCAGTTTGTGATTTTGAGGCTATTTCAGTGAAACAAGGCTGTTTTTAACATTTGACAGATTTGTGCTTGATTCTCTCCAAAACTGTCATTCATATGACTTTTGGAGAGAATTAAGCATAAATCTGTCAAATGTCAGAATGTGAATGTGTGAATGATGAGCTCATGTTTAAAAATGTATTGGAATTCGCTGGGTAGCGCTATCTCTGTTAGACTCACACACACACACAAGACACAACCAGCTGTATCAAATCCCAGGGGCGGTCCACACATTTCACTAGCCAGGGGGCCCCACTGATAGATGGAGGGATTTGGGTCCAATCGTTAAAGATTGGGAGTCAGTCACTGATTGGGCACCTACACACACAGAATATGTCATGTACTCTATGTCACGTGACGTGTATCAAATGAAAATGTGCACGAACGTAGCCGTTCTGCGCACATTGCTGTTGGGTGAGGATAAGGTAATTCTCATATCTCTGAGCTTCCTGCCGCGCTTTCAGATGTGCCATACTCACTCTGGGCAGCTCACAGATATGACGTAGGGTTAATGTCCACGTTCCGTACCGTACTCATTGAAACGTGAAGCTGTTGATGGCATTTGGCCAGTGTTTACCTCTCTGCTTAAACAAGGGGTCATTATTCCGTGTAACGATTCCAGTGTTTCCTGTCAAAAAGATCAGAGACAAACCTCCTGACGAGTGGAGATTTGTCCAGGATTTACGATGTAAATGCAGCTGTGCATGCACGCTCGTCCGGAATTCTTATCTGATTACTCCAAAAGTTCCAGCCTCTGCAACATATTTACTGCCATAGATGTCTCAAATGCATTTTTTTCAGTGTTCCGGTACACAAAGACAGTCCATTTTTGTTCACATTTGAATATAATGGTAAACCTTACACATTCACACGTTTGTGTTAAGACTAAATGTTAAAAAAGTCACTAAGCGACAGATGATGTCATTCTTGCGTATGTGTTCATAACACACGGCTGTATGCTTGCTGTGATGTTACATTAGTCCGTTCTCTGCTTGTAATTATGCCGTTACAAGCTTCAAAGTTGTATTTTATCATCTGAATTTGCCGAAACAAGTTTAATATTCTGAAAGCCAATACTTTGAAGATGTATAAGATAGATGTCTTGAGTTGTCAAAATTACCTACAAATCATTGTACACACGTGTACATATTATTCTATTTTTATGCAGCTCTGTGTGATTTTGTAGCTACAATTCAGACTAATATACTACCAGAAGTGGAATAAGTACTCAGATATTGTAGTGAAATTAGAAGTACTCAGATATTGTACTTGAGTAAAGGAATAAGTACTCAGATCTTGTAGTGAAATTATAAGTACTCAGATCTTGTACTTGAGTAAAAGTAGAAGTACCAGAGTGTTACAGTAACAGTCCTGCATTCAAAAGGTTCCTCAAGTAAAAGTAGAAAAGTATTATCAGAATATAGTGAAAGTAAAGACAGTAAAAATAGTCGTTGTGCAGATTGGTCCATTTCAGAATAATATATATGATATGTTTTATAATGATTGATCATGAAAGTGTTCTCAAAGCTGGTGAAGGTGCAGCTAGTTTGAAGTACTTTGTAGACTGCAGGGTAGCTTGTGGATTTACTCCAGGTGGAACTAAAGTCTGATTTAACACTTGATTATATTTCACATCATTCATCCACATCTGTGAAGTAACTAAAGGTATTACATACATGTAGTGAAGGAAAAGTACACCATGTACCTATGACTTATGTTCACTT